>NC_034613.1:13028793-13035625 GCF_900095145.1 Mus pahari | reverse complement strand
GGAGAGAGAGAGAGAGAGAGAGAGAGAGAGAGAGAGAGAGAGAGAGAGAGAGAGAGACATGGAGTTCATTTTGTATTGGCCAACCACTCCTAGGCATGGGGCCTGCCCTGGGGTGTGGTTGATACAACCAGTAATACTCTATGCTGGATAGTTTTATAACAAGTACACTCCTGCTAAAGTTAGGGAAAGGAGGGAGTCTCAATTAAGAAAAGCTTGTAGGGCATTTTCTTAATTAGTGACCAATACAGGAGGGCCCAGTTCATTGTGAGTGGGGTCACCCCTGAGCTGGTAGTCTTGGGTTCTGTAAGAAAGCAGGCTGAGCAAGCTACAAAGAGCAAGCCAGAAAGTAGCATCCCTCCATGGCCTCTACATCAGCTCCTGCCTTCAGATTCCTGCCTGGCTTGAGTGAGTTCCTGTCCTGACTTCCTTAGATGATGAACAGCAGTGTGAAAGTGTAAGCCAGAGGGCCGGACGTGGTGGCACACGCCTTTAACCCCAGCACTTGGGAAGCAGAGGCGGAGGCCAGAGGCAGGCGGATTTCTGAGTTCGAGGTCAGCCTGGTCTACAAAGTGAGTTCCAGAACAGCCAGGGCCATACAGAGAAACCCTGTCTCAAAAAAAAGAAAAAAAGAAAAGAAAAGAAAAGAAAAAGAAAGTGTAAGCCAGATAAACCCTTTCCTCCCCAACTTGCTTTTTGATCATGGTGTTTCATCACAGCAATAGAAACCCTAATTAAGACACACTCTATCAGGGGGAAAACTTATTTTTCCTTTCCCAGCAAGTATCAATTGCAAATAGCTTTTTGGTTAAGGATGGGACTTAGTGCCTATTTCCCCTTCTCTGTGCTTGGATTTTGTTTGGTCTTGTCCTAACTAAGTCTTAGGCATGCTGGCAGTGTCTGTGAGTTCAAATGTACTGAAAGACTCCGTAGTGGGGAGCCTCTTACTCGGGATTTTACAATGTCCAGAAACTCACAAGAGACCATCCTTGCTGTCATTACTCGAGGTTTATTGACAGGAACCAGTGCACTGGGGTCGATTCGTATCCCACACAGGGGTAGAGGAGTTCAACCTCCAGTCGCTGGTAGAAGGGGTATTTAAAGGAAAAAATGACAACCCAAGGGGGCAGGGAGGGCGTCATTTGAAAATACAGAAAATACCAGTGAAGAATCACAAGGGGAGTGGAAAGTCACAAGGAGAAACACCTGTTAATCACCCGATTGTTTTTAAGTTATTGATCTAACTTAGTTCCTGGTTGCTGAACTGGCTTGGGTAATCATTCATTCTGTGGTCAGCCAATTCTTAGAACAGGCTGTAGTCAGCCAAGCTTCTGGAACAGGCTGCTTCAGGGCTACTTTTCTTTCTGGGCTCCAACTTGATCTAGGGGGTCAAACTTAAATTTTTACCTTACAGTACACCTGTCCTGTTGTGTCTGGAAGATGTTGTTTCCTTGGAGGCATCCATCGCCTCTGTCTCTCTCTCTCTTTTTTTTTTTCAAAACAGGACTTGTCTGTGTAGCCCTGACTGTCCTGGAGCAACTCCCGCTGTTAAAAATCTTTCTACCTCCTTTTCCACATAGATCCTTCAGCCTTAAAGGGAGAAAATCTCTGTACATATAAATCTCTTTAATTCCCATTTACTGCAAGAAGAAGCTTCTCTAATGAGTAAAGCAACAGTATGTCATTAGGAGCCATTTTATGTCCATGGTCCTTTAGCAGAATAATAGGATTAGGTTGTACTCCAGGCCCATGACCTATTCAGTCTCAGGTTCTTAGCCACTTTAGCAGTATCATATATGGGTTCCACCTCATGGAGTAGGCCTTAAGACTAATTTTTTAAAAGTGGTAAGTTACTCTCATAACATTTATGCTAGTATTATGCTTCTTGTCATCAGTACTGACGAGGATTTTTAACATACATTACTTACAGGTAATTTTGGTAACATAAAGCATTTTCATCATATTATTTTAAAAAGAAAGTTATATGATATAGCCCTTCAATCTCCATTTTTAAAAAAACCACTGTGTTAAAATTTTAAAATGTTAAATTTTCTAACCTAATGAAAGTTTTATCTTATGATCTCAATGAAAATTTTATATAAAGAAGTAACATTTTTTTAAAAAATTTATTTATTTATTTATTATATGTAAGTACACTGTAGCTGTCTTCAGACACTCCAGAAGAGGGAGTCAGATCTTGTTACAGATGGTTGTGAGCCACCATGTGGTTGCTGGGATTTGAACTCCGGACCTTCAGAAGAGCAGTTGGGTGCTCTTACCCACTGAGCCATCTCACCAGCCCAAAGAAGTAACATTTAAAGTTACTGGGGCATCTCTGCATTTTTTTCCCAGCTGCTCTGCTGTAGGCATACATTATTTCTAACCTACTTTAATAAGGATTCAACCTCTCCACTAGCATACCATCCACCATAAGTAGTGGAAGAGAAAAGTTATTAGGACACAGGGGGACATAGACCTGTTTACAAATAATTCTTTGGGGCAAGTCTAATCTTCATTGCCATGATATCAGCAGTTCAATCCAGTTCCAAACACCAAATATGAATCAGCAGCTGCAGTCCAGTTGTCTCTGCAGACACCACACATGAACAAGCAAGGGCAGTTCAATCCAGAAGAAACCGCAAGGCTCACCAATTGGCCCAAGGCTGCATGTGGAAGATGCAAGAAGCTGCAACCTCACGAGAAGTTCTTCACAGGTTCTTTCTATGGCATCACCATGAGCAGAGCTCAGCAACACAATATAAGGCAAGCCAATACATGTGAGTTGTTAGTGAAGAATAGTGAGGGGAAGCAAACCAAATCAGTGCTCAAGCTCCCACTGTCTGTGGGGCCATATTCATATTCCTTCTGAACATCATGCATCTTCACATTTTTGCTACAGCAAAACATCCTTTCACCTGTGTCGGTTTCAGGAACACAATTTTTAACATGTCTGTTTTAGCAAAACATCTTTTCACCTGTGTCTGTGTCAGGGAAACATTCTTTTTTTTTTTTTTTAAAGATTTATTTATTATATGTAAGTACACTGTAGCTGTCTTCAGACATTCCAGAAGAGGGAGTCAGATCTTGTTAAGGATGGTTGTGAGCCACCATGTGGTTGCTGGGATTTGAACTCTGTACCTTTGGAAGAGCAGTCGGGTGCTCTTACCTGCTGAGCCACCTCACCAGCCCGGAAACATTCTTTCACATGCCTGCTTTAGCAAAACATCTTTTTCACCCATGTCTGCTTCAGGAAAACATTCTTTCACCATATTCTGCTGGCAGCCTTCAGATGAAGATGTAGAACTCTCAGCTCCTCCTACAGCATGCCTGCCTGGATGCTGCCATGTTCCTGCCTTGATTATAATGGACTGAGCCTCTGAACCTGTAGGCCAGCCCCAATTAAATGTTGTCCTTTATAAGAGTTGCCTTGGTCATGGTGTCTGTTCATAGCAGTAAAACCCTAACTAAGACAATGAACAAGGCAACTCTTATAAAAGAAAGCATTTAATTGGAGCTGGCTTACAGTTTCAGAGGTTTAATCCATTATTATGGCAGGAGACATGGCAGTATGCATGCAGAGATGGTGCTGGAGGAGCTGAGAGTTCTACATCCTGATCTGAAGGCAGCAAGGAGAGACTGGAATCCATACTGGGCGAGGCTTGAGTATAGTGACACACTTTCTCCAACAAGGTCACATTTCCTAATAGTGCCACCCATGGGCCAAGCATTCAAACACATGAGTCTAGAGGGGACATAGCTATTCAAGCCACCACACATCCATTTGCCTGCAAATTTCATAATGCCATTTTTTTTAACAGCTGAGTCAAATTGTACCAGATTTTCTTTATCCATTCTTCTGTTGACAGACATCTAGGTTGTTTCCAATTTCTAGCTATTCTAAATAAAGCTACTATGAACATAGTTGAGCAAGTGTCCTTATGGTAGGGTAAAGTATCCTCTTTTTGTTTTGTTGTTTGTTTTGTTTTTTCAAGACTGGGTTTCTCTGTGTAACAACTCTGGCTGTCCTGGAAGTTGCTTTGTAGATTAGGCTAGCCTCAAACTCACAGAGATCTGCCTGCCTCTGCCTCCGAAGTGCTGGGATTGGAGTCATCTGCCACCATATCTGGTGGTATAGCTAGATCTTGAGGTTAATCGATTTCCAATTTTCTGAGGAACTGTCACACTGATTTCCATAGTAGCTGTACAGGTTTTCACTCCCATCAATAATAGAGGAGTGTTCCTCTTAGTCCACATCCTTGCCAGCATGAGTGGTCATTTATATTATTGATCTTAGCCATTCTGACAGGTGGAAGATGAAATCTCAAAGTAGTTTTGATTTGCATTTCCCTGATGAGTAATGGTGTTGAGCGTTTCTTTAAGTGTTTCTTACCCATTTGCGTTTCCTCTGTTGAGAACTCTTCTGCTTAGCTCTGTACACCATTTTTCAAATTGAGTTATTTGGATTGTTGGTTTCTAATTTCTTGAGTTAGTTATATGTTTTGGATATTAGTCCTCTATCAGATACAAAGCTGATAAAAATCTTTTCCCATTCTGTAGGTTGTATGAATGATGGTGTCCTTTGCCTTACAGAAGCTTTTCAGTTTCATGAGGTTCCATTTATTAATTGTTGATCTTAGAGCCTGAGCCATTGGTGTTCTGTTCTGGAAGTTGTCTCCTGTACCAATGTGCTTAAGGCTATTCCCCACTTTCTTTTCTATTAGATTTAGTGTATCCAGTTTCACATTGAGGTCTTTGATCTACTTGGACTTGAGTTTTGTGCAGTGTGATAAATATAGATATCTATTTGCATTCTTCTACATGCAGATATCCAGTTTGACCAACACCATTTGGTAAAGATGCCTTTTTTTGCCAGTTTGTATTTCTGGCTTCCTTTATAAAAATTCAGGTGTTCACCAGGAAAGCACGGCACATGGAATCAAATAAGTAGGGTTCCTGAGACTCAGATACTGAAGCTGTAGTTGTAGAGCCTGCATGGATCTGAGCTAAGACCTCTACATATATATTATTGTGGGAAAACTCTGCTAATTAGGGTTGAAGTCTACCATTGACCAGATAGCCTTCTGAGGTTTGGCATGTAATGAGAGACTCCCTTCATTAACAGAGTTTCTCCTTTCTGACCTTGTCTGGAGTATTTTTTTTTTCGAGACAGGGTTTCTCTGTATAGCCCTGTCTATCCTGGAACTCACTCTGTAGACCAGACTGGCCTCGAACTCAGAAATCTGCCTGCCTCTGCCTCCAGAGTGCTGGGATTAAGGGCATGCATCACCACACCCAGCTTGTCTGGAGTATTCTAAGCCCTCACACTTGCCTCTACCCGAGGAATGTCACATAGCTTTAATTAATTTATAGAGTCAATTCCCTTTCTTCTGACAAAACCTGTTCAGCCAGCACCTGAAATTCCTGAAATGCTTCCCCATGCTAATCAGATATGTCAGGTTCCCTAAGCCATCAGCCAATAACCTTTGCCCATCCTGGATGTCCCTGCCCTCAGTCCCCCCAAAACTTTACAAGCCTTCAATCACCCTGGGTAAAGTTGATCTGCCTACTGACAAATGGTCCCAGTGTGCTCATTCACCATAAGTATTCATAGGGCTTCCAAACCCCTGTTCACCTTCTCTGCACCCACTGCCCTCGTGGACTGTATCAGCTGACCGTCCTGGAGACCCACATATTATGTTTGTTTTGCTTGATGTTTGGGGGGGGGTCCTGACAGTGGGAGAGGGCAGGTCTATGACTCTTTTGCCTGCTCTTGGGACACTTATTCTTCTACTGGGTTGCCTTGGCTATAACTTTGATGTGAAGGTTTGTGCCTGGCATGTTAGCTGGAGCAGAAAGATGAGTGTTCACATTCTCAACCACAAGCACGAAGCAGAGAGAGTTCAAAATAGTGTAGGGTTGTATAAGCCAAATGGGAACCAAGTATTCAAACATTGGAGCCTATAGGGGACAATTCTCATCCAAATCACCACATCAAGACAAAAACCTGTGGCTTAGATGTCATAAACCTCAGAGGGAAAGCAACTGCTTAAAAAAATTTTTTTTTGTACTTCCAGATTTGTAATACTAACACCTTGTTTATGGAGAACTTTTTAAAAAAGTAACTCATTTAAAAAAATAACTCATTTAGCTTTATTTTATGTGCATTGGTGTGAAGGTGTCAGATCCCTTTGAACTGGAATTCATTGGACACAGTCATAAGCTACCATGTGGGTACTGAGAATTGAACCCAGGTTTCTTGGAAAGGCAGACAGTGCTCTTAACCACAAAGCTATCCCTCTAACACCTATGGAGAACCTCTTATAGTAGGGGGTAGTAGTCAAAGATGCTCATAGCAGGTTAAACTCCTGAGAACAAGTGACTGTAGAGGTGGTAAGTCAGCCCAACGCTCAGAAAAGGCTCAGAGAACATTGAGAAGACAGAGATGAAAGGATGTAAGAGCTGTAGGGTAAGGGTAGAGTGGTTTGCCTTCTAATATGTAGTGTTTGAATGAGGCATTCTCTATAGTCTCAGCATTTGCATACTTGGTTCCTAGATGATGGTACTATTTGCAGAGGAGTGGGACATGTGGCCTTGTTGGAGGAGTACTCACTAGAAGCAGACATTGAGAGTTTAAAAGTGCTTTCTACTTCCCACTACAGTTTGAGAGGTGAGCTCTCTGCTGTTTCTGCTGGTGTGCCTCCTGCTGCTACACTTCCCTATGGTGTTAGTAATGAACTCTTTTCCCTCTGGACAATAAACTTAAGTCTTTCCTTCTACAACTTTCCTCAGTCATTGTATCTTGTCACAGCAACAAAAAAAAAAAAAAAAAAAAAAA
>NC_034613.1:13023929-13027953 GCF_900095145.1 Mus pahari | reverse complement strand
TTTCTGAGTTCGAGGCCAGCCTGGTCTACAAAGTGAGTTCCAGGACAGCCAGGGCTACACAGAGAAACCCTGTCTCAAAAAACCAAAAAAAAAAAAAAAAATCCGTGTTTTCTGATGGTCTTAGGGTCATTTGGACCCCCAAATGAGTCATGATCTACAGATTGATAACTGTTGTAGGGGAAGAGGGGAGGTTTACAAGACCCTCACCTGGGATTCAAACTATTATTCCTTCCTACACCCCTCAGCTGCAATTAATCTTGAAAGGTGCTAAAGTATATAGGAAATGAAAAGTTAACTGAAAGGGAATCTCCATAATGCAGCATCTGTGATGAGATTAGGCCTTGTGATGATACAGTTGTTTGGGAATTACCTATGTTCTGTAAATAAGTCCAAATGAACTCATTGGATCATTATTTCATGCACATAGCTCTAGGGGTCTCAGCTCTTCACTAGTTATTAGCAAAGGTTCTTTGTAGCTGCCTGCTGTCACATGAACTGGGTTCCTGAGTGGGAGGCCGGAGCTATAAGGGAGGAAATGGTGAGAGAAGAACCTAGACCAAGACAAAATTTCTGATCAAAGAACAATGTTTACTAAAAGTCTGTGCTTATAAAGGGGGAAAGCCCACCTCTGATGCTTGTCGCCAGCCTGTAAGCAATTTGTCAGACAGCAGTAAGTTGGCAGGAAGGTGTCAATCACTGGGTTGCCTGCTGTCTCAGAAATTTCTCAGGAAGGCAGGTTCAACCTCTCAGCAGGTAACAGTGGTCTTGGAGAAGAACAGCACTGGTGACAGAACAATAGAACCATCTAAGTGGGAAGGCTCCGCCCCAGGTGGTCTCATTCTCAGAGGCAGCAAGGTCTAAATCAGCCTCCTCAAGGCTGGGGGGAGGCTACAGTTCTTGGCATGTGGGCCTCTACAAAAGGTGTGTGTCAATGGTAGAGATCTTGCTTATCATGCCCAAAGCTATCCTTTAATTTCCTATGCCTCCAAGGCTGGCCTTGAACTCCTGATTCTCTGACTTCCACTTCCCAAATGCGTGTACTGAAAACTAAATCCTCAAATGAAGGCTGGAGAGATGGCTCAGTGGTTAAAAGCACTAATTGCTCTTCCGAAGGTTCTGAGTTAAACTCCCAGCAACCACACTGTGGCTCACAACTATCTGTAATGTCTTCTGACGCCCTCTTCTGGCATCTGAAGACAGCTACAGTGTACTTAGATATAAAAATAAATAAATCCTTAGGCTAGAGCAAGCAGGGCCAACTGGAGTGAGCGGGACCAACCAGAGCAAGCAGAGGTCCTGAATTCAAATTCCCAGCAACTACATGATGACTCACAACTACAGAGTACTCATACACATAAAATAAAGAAATTTTTTTTTTCGAGACAGGGTTTCTCTGTGTAGCCCTGGCTGTCCTGGAATTCACTCTGTAGACCAGGCTGGCCTCAAACTCAGAAATCCGCCTGCCTCTGCCTCNCGAGTGCTGGGATTAAAGGCATGCGCCACCACGCCCAGCTTATAAATAAATCTTTTAAAAAAATAAATTCTAAAATGAAAATAAAGAGTTACACTGGTGATATTGCTTCGTTTCCCCTTTTCATTGGGTAAAGAATAAGTTAAATAACATTTTCTTACATTGTGTGTGTGCCATGGCATATGTGTGGTGGTCAGAGAAGAGCTTGCGGGAATTGATTCTCTTCTTCTACCATGTGGGCCCTGTAAACTCAAGTCATTACAATTTGTGGCAAGTGCCCTTACATCTTGAGACATCTCAGTGGCCCCAAGTGTGTATGTGTGTGTGTGTCTGTGTGTGTGTGTGTCTGTGTGTCTGTGTGTGTTCATGTTAGTATGTAATATGTAAGTGAGTGAGTGAATAGGGCTGGAAAAAGGCACCAAATCTCCCGGATTTACAGGCAGTTGTGAGCAACTTAATATGGGTGCTGGGAAGCAAACTCTGGTTCTCTGAGCCATTTTTTTCCAAACCTTACCACCCAATAACATTTTTTACCTGTATTTTTAGTTTATATGTATGGGTGGCAGGCCTGCATACATGTCAAGAATATCACATGGATGCAGTACTGCCATAGGCCAGCAGAGGGTGCCAAACTATCTTGGGACCAGATCTCAGATGGCTCTGGAACAGCAGCAGCTAGGGTTTTAAACCTCTGAGCCATCTCTCTGGCCCCAATAACATCTTTAAAGCAATATTTTAGCCAAATCTGGTGGATCATATCTATAATTTCAGCCTTTGTGAGACAGAGGTGTGATGACAAGGAGTTCAAAATTAGCTTGAGTTATAAAGTGAGTTTGAGGCCAGTCTGGACTACATGAGAGTAGCCTTGCCCAGCTAAGATAATATCCTTTCTTAAAAGGAGAAAGAGGAAGAGGGAGAGAGAGCCCTAAGAGACTGTCACATAGACGAGTCAGCTGGCCAATACCTACAAATAAGAAGAGCTGACACACTCCTTTAATCCCAGTACTAGGGGAGCACAGTCACCCATCTCCGAGTTCCAGGACAGCTATGGCTACACAGAGAAACCCTGACTTGAAAAACCAGAAGACAAGGAGGAGGTAGCAGAGGAGGAAGTGGCACTGTGACTGCCGGAGAAAAGTAGCAGGCTGTTACTAATAAGAAGCTGCCCTATGCAAAGTGAAGAGGCGGTGATACAAACAGCCAATTGACTGCAGAAGAGGCTGGGTTTTAGCCTGGTCAGCCTATGATAGTTAATGGTGAGCTATTCCTAAGTAGTAACTATTTCCTAACACCTGAGGCTAGGTAGCCAGAACAAAGCATGAGAGGCTGCATGGCAAAGGCTGCAGCTCGCCAATATCTGTGTGTAGGAATCAGATTCTGGACTCCTTAGCAAATATGAAGTTGTCTGGTCTGTCTATCAGCACAGGTCTTTGTGGTCTAATGTAAGGAGAGGGCAGAACATAGCCTAAAGGGGCACAAAGGGCAAGTCTAGAGGGAAGGGAAGGGAACTGAGACTGCATTGGACTCAAGCATCATTTTTCTTTTTGAGACTGGGTAGCCCTGGTTATCCTGGAAGTCTCTATGTAGACCGGACTGGCCTTGAATTCACAGAGATCCACCTGCTTCTGCCTCCCAAGTGCTAGACTCAAAGGTGTGCACCACCGTACCCAGTTACATGTTCTCTTAAAGGTAGATTGAGCAAACAGGCTGTGCACACGGTAGTAGATCAGTCTTAAGTCTCAAGAGACCTCAAGGTTTATTTACTATTAACTCTGGCTGTGAGGTCCAGCAATAGTGCCAGTTTCTTGGGATGTAAAAGATATTTTTATCATAATGTATTGCCACAGAAAATGTACCAGTGCTTATAGCACTTGGAAAAAAATGTTATCTGCCCATAGATTGTCAGAGAAGGGTGAACCCTATGAACCCCTCCTCCTTTAATGACAGGGTGTTGATGAGCTCCTATCTTGTGGGGATCCTACACAGGTAATCATAACTGCTGTGAGTTCAAGAGAGCAACTGCCATGTCCTGCCAGGAAGTCAATGTTCCACTCCATTGCCTCATTTTTCCTGCTCTTGCATCCTTTCTGTCTGTCTCTTCATAATGTTCCCTGGGCTTTGAAGAGTGTGATATGGTAACACATTTAGAGACGAACACTCAACAGTTATTTCTTCTAAGTACTTTGACCAGTTCTGAGTATCTGTGGACACCGCTGACCACTGCAAGCAGAAGCTTGGCTGACCAAAATTGATAGCAACCCTATTCTATGGGCGTGAACTGATTCTTTTTTTTTTTTTTTTTGTGGTTTTTCGAGATAGGGTTTCTCTGTGTAGCCCTGGCTGTCCTGGAACTCATTTTGTAGACCAGGCTGGCCTCGAACTCAGAAATCCAACTGCCTCTGCCTCCCGAGTAATTCTTTATAAGGTAAGTTTGACCTGCAAATCTTGTCCATTTAGCAAAACAATAGCAGTAACTTCCACGTTAGGATCCAAGACTTTTACAACAAGGGGCTTTTTTTTTCAAAGATTTATTTATTTACTATATGTAAGTAC
>NC_034613.1:13017626-13023844 GCF_900095145.1 Mus pahari | reverse complement strand
GAGCCATCTCTCCAGCCCACAAGGGCCTTTTTTTAAGACAAGGTCACACTGTGTAGCTTTATCTGACCTAAAAATAGTTACAACCGAGCCAGGCATAGCGGCACACGCCTTTAATCCCAGCACTCCGGAGGCAGAGGCCAGAGGCAGGCGGATTTCTGAGTTTAAGGCCAGCCTGGTCTACAAAGTGTGTTCCAGCACAGCCAGGGCTACACAGAGAAACCCTGTTTCAGAAAACCAAAAAAAAAGTTACAACCTTGAACTCACAGAAATAGGCCAGCACTTACCTTGTACACCACTATACCTGGCTAGCAAGGAGTTTTTGCTGTTGTTGTTTTGTTTTTATTTTTTTTTCATTTTATTTTTATTAGGTATTTTCTTTATTTACCTTTCAAATTTCCTGGTTTCCCCTCCGAAAATCTCCTATCCCCTCCCCCTGCTCCCCAACCCACCCACTCCCATTCCTGGTCCTGGCATTACCCTATATTGGGGCATAGAGCCTTCACAGGACCAAGGGCCTCTCCTCCCACTGATGACTGACTAGGCCATCCTCTGCTACATATAGCTAGAGCTACAAGTTCCACCATGTGTTTTCTTTGATTGGTGGTATAGTCCCAAGGAGCTCTGGGGTTACTCTTTAGTTCATATTGATGTTCCTTCTATGGGGCTTCATTCCCCAGCTCCCTGGATATTTCTCTAGCTCCTTCATTCGGGACCTTAGCAAGGAGCTTTTAACTAATTTGACAGTATCAGCTGCGAATTCCTGTTGAGTGGGCATCAAATCTCTCCTTTTAAAATGTTTAATGAGACAGTTGGCATGCATTTTGTTCTAAGTGTGCGAATCTGGCTGTGCATTCTACATGTACCAAGCACCATGGAGGTTCATAAACTCACTGCCTCAGTTTCTCTGTCTTTCAAAGAAATTAAGAATCTGAAGCTGGTAAAGGATAAAGGAGGTTTGTGTTTTGCCAAATGAGAGAAAGATGTTTAGTTTCTCCGTCAAGTGTTATATAGTTTTATAGAAAAGATGAAACAAAGACTAAAAAATGTGTATGTTAGCTATGAGACAGGTTACCTGGTCCTCTGATGGGGAAAAAGGCACCTGACCCCAAGTTGCTTCCTTTCTCTGTTTTTATTTTCAAATTTTCTATTTTATTTGTTTATTTTGGTTTTTCAAGACGAGGTTTCTCCTTGTAACAGCCTTGGACGCTCTGAAACTTGCTGTTGGCACCAGGACATTCCAAACCTATGAGTTTACAGTGTGACCTGCGACCTGCAGACTAGTTGCCAAGCCAACAACCACCATATCCCAGAACCCACTTGGCTCACCTCCCACCCTTACTTGTGTTACATCATTTTCCATATAAATAAGGAGAACAACCCCTCCTCGCTCTCTTCTCTCTTCTCTTTTCTCCCCTTCCTATCTCCATGCCACTCCCTTGTCTCACCCTCTCAATAAAACCTCTTCACAAGGAACCGTCTTGGCCTAGTGTGCTGTTTGGTGACCTGCTATTCTGATACATCACTTGCTCTGTAGACCAGGCTGGCCTCGAACTCTCAGAGCATCTCCTGCCTCTGCCTCCAATCCCAAGAGCTGAGATTGAAGTTGTAGACCACCAAGCCTGGCTAATATTTCAATTTTTTTTAAAACTTCATTTCATTTATTGTTGATGTGTGTGTTTTATGATATGTGGATGTACGTTCAGGTATTTGCATGCCACAGAGCACATGTGGAGACAAGATGACAAGTCAATGCAGTTGATTCTCTCCTTCCATCTTTACAGGAGTGGGGGCAATCAAACTCAGGTCCTCAGGCTTTCATAGCAAGGTGCCTTTACCTACTAAACCATCTCACCACTCATAATTTTTATTTGAGACACAGTCTGATGTAGAAAATGAACACATTTTTCAAATAGGGAAAACTCCACTTGGATGCTACCTGATGACATTCCTAGCTTTTGCATAGGTGGAAACTAGTGGTCTGTTAAGTAAATGCATCCCAGAAGGGTTCACCTGCTAGCTACATGTTAGGCTGTACACAGGGGAAGACAATGACTGCTTAAGGGCCAAGATTACACAAGATAACTTGTGACTAGGCCCTGGACCTACATTCTAACCTCTCTACATTCTCTAAAGTTCATGTCATCCTTTGAAGAACCGTCAAACAGGTTTGACTTCTTTCTAGGAACATTTATCCACATGGGTATATAGCATTGAACTCAATAAAAATAAGGTCTTAAAGCTTATCTCCTTGTAGGAGACATTACTTTTTCTTTGAGCCAGGACTCATTCTGTATGCCAGACTGTCCTAGAACTCCCTCTGTGTCCCAGGCTGGGCCTGGCCTCAAACACGTGGCAATCATTCTGCTTCAGTATCACACATACTGGGATTATATGCAAACCTCTATCTTTTCAGTGCTTACAATGGAACTTAGCTGGGGTCTTGGGCAAGTGCTTTACCACTGGATGTGACACTTGTAGAGCAAGACCTTTTGTGTCTTTTTGTGGCCTGCTTCAAACTCATACTCCTGTGTGCCTATTAAAATACACTAATTTTGCAAGTGATAAAATGTGATAGTGGACAGCCAAAGGGAGAAACATATATCTTTCTTTTTAGAAAATCTCTAAAGGGGATGGAGAAATGGCTCAACAGCTAAGAGTACTTGTTTTTTTTTTTTTCAGAGGACCTGGGTTCTGTTTCCAGCAGCCAGATGATGGCTCACAACCACCCATAACTCCATGTCTAGGAGATACTATTCTAAACTCCACAGGCACCAGGTAGCTGGTGCACAGATATACATGCAGGCAAAACACTCATACAGATAAATATATACTAAAAAGTTTTTGAGGAAACCCTGTCTTGAAAAAACAACTCCTCCCATGTTAGTCTACATGTGGTTTTTGTTTGTTGTTTAATTTTGATTTGTTTTGAAACAGAGTCTAATTCAGTAGCCTAGGCTATCAAAACTCAGGAACCTGGTTTTGGACTACCTGGTGATGCACCTGACTCACCTTCTTCTCCTACATGATGCTTGGATTATCAGTCTGAGCCACCATGCCTCTCGCTTTTAATAAATCTATGGAGCTTTTAACTTTTTTAAACCTATACTTTCACTACTGTTACACCATATCTTGTCCAATTCTTATGACACAATGAATCTAGACATTGTGCCATGGGCCATCTGGAACCCCTTTAATAATACCTGGGCTACATAGCAAATACCAAGCCAGATAGGGCTATATAGAAAGATCTTATCTCAAAAATTCAAAAGAAAGGAAAAAGAAATTCTCAGAAGCCTCAGCAGGGCCTGCTAGCCTAGGACTGTAGTTCTAGACACCCGTGTGGCTAACCCTGGATTACCAGTTCAAGGCCCAATTGTGTTAAGGGATTTCTCAGTTCTTGTCCTCTCAAAGGAAAGAGAAATTTCATTCAATCAAAAGACACAGATAGTTTAAACCCAACTTTACTTAGAAAAGCAGTCTGCACTCCAGAGTCGGTTATCCCAAAGTGGGTACTAAAACAGTTTTGTCAGGCTCTGTTGGCAGACATCATTTGTTTTTTCTAGCTGCATATACTATTGGTCTCATCCTTTCTTGCATGATGTTGCCATGTCAACCAAGGGTCTCTTCATGCTGTTATTCATTGCCTTACTCTCTGAAGCTCACAATAAGCATTTAGGAAAGAATTCTTTACCTATAGTCAGGGAAAACGAGTCTCCCGCCAAGTAGTTCCAGGGAACACTTTTACTTTCAGAAGTTTGGGATGAATATTAGTATAGTAAAGGCTTTTCATGTGTTTAGGAAAAAAAAATCCCTAACTTCTTTGACCATGGGGCATGGTCTTTTCTCTAGCTTCACCTTCAACATTCACCAAGGTCTCAGAGTGAGGCATCAGAGGAATGCAGGATAATTTGGCACGCATGAGAAGAATATTTTGTCATCAGTGGAGCAAGAATTCCAGCACAATTAACTGCTTCTGGCATTTCTCCAGCCATTTTCTAGGAATCCCAACAAAAGCCTCACTTACAGGAAAATGACATGCACAACCTAATAGTTTTCACCTTATCAGATTATAATTTTGACCTTTTTTTTTTTTTTTTTTTTTTTTTTTTTTTTTTTGAAAAGGGGTTTTTTTTTTATTCCTTGGCCTTCCTGGAACTCACTTTGTAGACCAGGCTGGCCTCGAACTCAGAAATCCGCCTGCCTCTGCCTCCCAAGTGCTGGGATTAAAGGCGTGTGCCACCACGCCCGGCTAATTCTGACCTTCTTTAGAGTAGCCTTATACCTACCTCTCTTATCAAAGGAGGTGGGGTGTTGGGAGATGTCTCAGTGGATAAAAGCGTTATCTGTGCAAGCCTAATGACCCAGTTTCAATGCCCAGAATACCAGAAATTCATTAAAGAACTGGATATGGCAAAGTGTATCTACATTTCCAGCAAATTGGAAGGTGGAAATAGGAGTATGGCCTGGAAGCTCCTGGGTTATCTAGTCTATAGTATGCTTACAGCATGGCAGCAGAAACAAGAGACCTTTAAGTTCAGGCTAGAAACTAGCTAGTAAGGGCTTTGCATATATTTAGGCATACTGTATAAGGCA
Organism: Mus pahari; assembly: GCF_900095145.1. Taxonomy (NCBI): domain Eukaryota; kingdom Metazoa; phylum Chordata; class Mammalia; order Rodentia; family Muridae; genus Mus; species Mus pahari. The sequence goes on along the minus strand of NC_034613.1, from coordinate 13,019,251 downwards.
TACTGCCACCAGACTGGCTGACCTCAAGGTCCACAGTGATTATGCTCTTCCCACCAGTCCAAAGTAAGGATTATTTCTGCATTTCTTTAATGTGAAGTTTGTTCCTTTACAGGGCAAGCAAAGCAGAATGCTCAGCGATTGCCACTATCCCAGTTCAGAAGCCTCCCTTGCAAGCGCCTAACTTCTCACCCTACATTTTTCCTCCGGAATTTCTCTTTACTTTTGTATGTGCATGTGTTGTGTATGGTATATCTAAATGTGTGTGAAGCATGTGCATGTGCATGTGTGTAGACCAGAGAAGAATATGTCACCTGTTTACCATAGCAATTTCTGCCTTACTAACCCAGAGTCTTGTGGCTAGAGAGATGGCTCAGTGGTTAAGAGCACTGGTTGCTTTTCCAGAAGTCCTGAGTTCAAATCTCAGCAACCACGTGGAGTCTCACCAACCATGTATAATGGGATCTGATGCCCTCTTCTGGCCTTCAAACAAATAAATCTTTGAGACAGGGTCTCTCACTCAATCTGGAGCTAGGCTGGTGGCCAGCAAGCCCAACTGATTGTTTCTGTTGCTCACATTGCTAAGGTTGTAGACACGTGTTTATGTAGGTGCTGTAGCTTTGAACTCAAGTCCTGGTGCAGCAAGATCCATTTCCACAGTCCCATTCTTTGTTTTCTTCTTTGTTTCTTGAGACATGGTCATGCTGTTATAGCTCGGGCTGGTCTTGAACTGAAAATCTTTCTGCCTTTGTTTCCCAGTACTGAGCTTACACATATAAACCACCATGCTGGATTCTGCTTAGAAGTTCAGAACTGGGCTGGAGAGGTGGCTCAATGGTTAAGAGCACTGACTGGTCTTCGGAAGGTCCTGAGTTTAAATCCCAGCAACCACATGGTGGCTCACAACCATCTGTAACAAGATCTGATGCCCTCTTCTGGAGTGTCTGAATACAGCTACAGTGTACTTACATATAATGAATGAATAAATCTTTAAAAAAATTCAGAACCATTGTTGTAGATTAGTACAGTCAGATTTGAGTTCAAATTCCTGCTTGGTATCTGTTCTATTTTCATTCATCTAATTTCTCTTGCTATGATAAAATACCCTGACCAAAGGAAATTTACTGAAGGGAAGGATTGGTTTAACTTATAATTCTATGTTATGAACATGGCAATTCATCCCTTCATTTTTGGGAGATCAAGGCAGGAACTCAGTTAGTCATGTCACATCCAGTCAAGACCACAGGGAATAAATGCCTGGATCCTGCTTGCTTGCTCTCAGCTGGCTTTCTTTTCTTGAATACTATACAAGACATCTTGCCTAGAGAATGATACTGCCCCTGATGGATTGGTTCTTCCTTTATGAATAATCAAGACAGGCCAACCTCATCTGGGCAAGTCCTCATTAAGACTCTTCCCAGCACAGCCCACAGAATCAACTAAGAAGGGCTCCTAGGGGCTCATAGAGACAGAAGTGGCAATCAGAGAGCCTATATGGGTCTAAGCTGGAGCCTCTGCATACATGTTATAGTTGTATAGCTTGGTGTACTTGTGGAACTCTTTTGTTTGCTTGTTTGTGTACTGGCTAGTTTTGTGTCAACTTGACACAGGCTGAAGTTATCACAGAG
>NC_034613.1:13006378-13017022 GCF_900095145.1 Mus pahari | reverse complement strand
CTCTCCCCTCTCCCCTCTCCCCTCTCCCCTCTCTTAATAGTCTCTATATCCAACCCTAGCTGTCCTGGAACTCTCTAAGTAGACAAGGCTGGCCTAACACTCAATGATCTGTCTGCTTTGGTCTCTGCCTTCCAAGTGCTGGAATTAAAAGTGTATGCCACCATGCCCAGTTTACCTAGCTACTTTTGCTTTTTAACTTTGTAGCCAGCAACCTTACTGAACTCTTTGATTAATTGTGGAATTCCTTTTGTTTTGATGTTGTTGTTTGTTTGGTTATTTTTTTCTTTTGAAGACAGTCTCATATAGCATGGGTTAGCCTCAAACTTGTGATGGATACCTTGTAGGTATGTATTTGAGTCCATAGAGCCTCAACTGAGATGACAGGTTTTTGTACCCCAGAGCAAAGAATAGGAACAGGTACACGTGGACAGTGATAGAAATAGAGACAGTTTAAGAAGAAAGGTAAAAGCACTCTTGAGAATGAAAGTGGGTTAGTTCACTGGTACAGGCTAAGTGCATCGTAGCCCTTTTTGGTCATTTACATAACCACCCCAGCCCCTCCCACATTTGTACATCAAGGCCTGTTTTGCCCAGCTGCCACTGTCTCTTAAGTGTTTCCCTTGCATGTATCCCCAGTAGGGAGGAGTGTCTTTTTGCCAATTGACTTTATCTGATACTCTTTTTTTTCTAACTTCTCTTTTTACTTTGTGGTTTGATTTATTTGGGACTTGTAGGTATGGAAGAGGAACAGATAATAGACATACAGAAACCATCTTACCCTGCATCAGTGAGTGCATATCAAGTGAGTTCTTTTGTGATTGGGTTACCTCACTAAGGATGATATCCTCCATATGCATCCATTTGCCTAAGNATTTCATAAATTCATTCTTTTTAATAGCTGAGTAGTACTCCATTATGTATTATCTGATACTCATTTTTTAAAAGATTTATTTATTTATTATAGGTAAGTACACTGTAGCTGTCTTCAGACACTCCAGAAGAGGGAGTCAGATCTTGTTACGTACGGATGGTTGTGAGCCACCATGTGGTTGCTGGGATTTGAACTCCGGACCTTCCGAAGAGCAGTCAGGTGCTCTTACCCACTGAGCCATCTCACCAGCCCCATATATGTATATATATATATATATATATATATATATATATATATATATATATATATATATATATATATATATATAGTTTTTATATATAGTTTTTTATATTTTATATATAGTTTTTATATATAGTTTTTCAAGACAGGGTTTCTCTGTATAGCCCTGGCTGTCCTGGCTGTCCTGGAACTCACTTTGTAGACCAGGCTGGCCTCAAACTCAGAAATCCACCTGCCTCTGCCTCCCAAGTGCTGGGATTAAAGGCGTGTGCCACCACGCCCGGCTATCTGATACTTGTAATGTCTCCCTCTCTCACCTCCTAACACAACTGAAGAAGACTAGAACTTCTAGCCTTTTGCCTCTGCTTCTCAAGTACTGAGATCACAAACATTTGCCCTACACTTGGTTTACCTATTGCTGAGATTGATCCTAAGGCTTTGTACATATTAAGCAAACTCTAGACTATGCTGGGGTTACACATATGTACCCAAGGTCTGGTTTGTAGTTTTTTTTTCTATGTGTATGTGTGCCAGCGATGAAATTCAGGCCTTGGATGTGGTGGGCACGTTCTATATCTTTCCATCCTCTGGAATTTTTTTTTTTTATAAATATGTTGGGATACTTTATAGAAACAATCATTCACAAATAGGGGCAGATGGTTCTTGTTCTTTGTTCTTTGTTTTGTAGCCCAAGCCGTCCTTGAACTCATGATCCTCCTACTTCAGGCTCCAGAGTACTGAGCTTAGTCTCCTCTTCCTGTGCCAATCACTGTCCCCATTCCAGACCCTATCCTGGTCCCCCTACTGTCTGAACTCCATGCAACATCTCTATCATTCAGGCAATGCCCCCACCACAAGTTTTACTTTGATGTTTTATTTTAGAAGTCAGTTGCCCAGTTTAGATAGAGCATGTAGGTTTTGACCTAGTTTTCTTGCTGTGTTCCAGTTTAAATTTCAGAGCCCTTACAGTGCTATTTTTATCTGCTTGGTCTATCTGGAGATTTCTGGGATCCCACTTGATGCCTATGTGAGTGGGAGTGGTTTCTACAGTTCAGGTCTTTGGGTGTTTCATGGTGAAAGAATGTGATACAATTTCCCTTCCCAGGGCCTTCAGCCAGCCCAGATATCTCAACAGAAAAGGGAGTTCCAGGACCCATGAGATCACTCAACAAGAAAGATGTTTGCTTTAGAAACCTAACTTCAATCCTCAGATCCCATAATAAAGGTGGACAAAGAAAATGGACTCCATAAAGTTGTCCTTTATACACATGCACACACACACACACACACACACACACACACACACACACGATGATGGTGATGATGGTGATGGTGATGATGATGATGATGTTGCTTTTGTTTTGTTTTGTTTTGTTTCATTTGAGACATGATCCCTGTATATAACCCTGACTGTCTCGAAATTCTGTATGTAGACCATGGTGGCCTTAAACTCACAGAGATCCTTTTGCCTCTGCCTGCTAAGTGCTGGGAATAGGCCATGTACCACTAAGCATGGTTTTAAAAAAATTGACACAGACTTTTACTAAATTTCTCAGGCTAGCCTTGAACTCATCTTGTAGTCTAAGACTTATGTAGAAGGTAGATATGAGCTAAGGAACAAGACAAGCCCTGTTTTTATTTGTACATCCTAACAAACTATTGTAAAACCCCGACCCAGCTTTTATTATGAAGCTTCAAAATTAAAAATAACAGAATGTTGCTGGGGGTGGTGCTTGCCTTTAATCCCAGCACTTGGGAGGCAGAGGCCTGAAGATCTCTGAGTTTGAGGCCAGCCTGGCCTACAGAGTGAGTTCCAGGACAGCCAGGGTTACACAGAGAAATCCTGTCTTGAAAAAACACAGCAAAGGGCTGGCGAGATGGCTTAGTGGTTAAGAGTGCCAACTGCTCTTCCAAAGGTCCTGAGTTCAAATCCCAGCAACCATATGGTGGCTCACAACCATTCATAATGAAATCTGACGCCCTCTTCTGGAGTGTCTGAAGACAGCTACAGTGTACTTACATATAATAAATAAATAAATCTTTAAAAAAAAGAAAAAGAAAAAGAAAAAACACAGCAAAACAAAATGTCTTAACCCACAGACAGCCATGAACTCAATCATGAGACCTTGAGTCATCTCATAAAACAGTTAGATATGAGGTCACCAAGAAAACTGAAGCTGAATTTTGAAAGCTGTGTCTTCTGAAGATCAGAACGCCCCCTTTGTAGCTTACTGTTCTTGGGGCTGCAAATAGCTTGTTCTTGCTGTAACTTTTAGGGCAGAAATGAAGGTATTCAAAGAGGTATTTGCGTCACTTCCTTTGGTTTATCAGACTATTGAAACAACAGATTCCAATGAACTAAGTTTATCCCAAGATTCTCATGCTGGAGGAAGGGAAAGGCTCAAACCCTAGAGCCAGCCAATGGAGGTTCTTGTTTACCAAGAAGAGACTTCATATAGTTCTGAGGACATATACATTTCCTGGTTTGTGTCATCTTTTCTATAAAATCGTAAGGCTGATATAAAACAGGTAGCAAAAAACTAAGTGTTTTTTTCTCCCATGTTTGGCCAAAGTAAAAGTAAGTCCATTTCCTTTTCAGTTTGTTTCCTAATTTCTCATCTCACCCAACTGTAATAAGCTTTATTTAAAAACAATATTAGCTTACAAAATAACATTTATGGCATTTTCATAGGTAGTTTTTGTTGATTCTCCCCCTCCCCCTCATGTCTTCCCCAACCCCACTATAGCCTTCCATCTTCAGTGTTTAAGAAGCAATGCTTTTATGTATCTAAGTGCCCATCCTCCAATAATACCTCTCTATCAAAAGAGGATGGTGCCAGGGCACTTGTCCACACATATTCACTAAGGAAGAGTCAGTATCCTCAAAAGAACTTGGCTTCAGGCTAGTAAGATAAAGGCTCATGGGTAAAGGCATTTGCTATCAATTCTGACAACCTTTGTTTGGTTCCTAGGACCCATGTAATGGCAAGAAAGATTGGTGTCGTCTGACTTACATGCTCAATGGATGTAAAAAAAAAAAAGCCTTGGCTTTATTATAATATCATTGACACTGTGACTTTAACCCCCTTTTGTGGCCTCTTCTAAAAGATCATAGGACAAAGTGCTCTTAAAAGGCAATTCAGGCCGGGCAGTGGTGGCACACGCCTTTAGATCCCAGCACTTGAGAGGCAGAGGCAGGCAGATTTCTGAGTTCAAGGCCAGCCTGGTCTACAGAGTGAGTTCCAGGACAGCCAGGGATCCACAGAGAAACCCTGTCTCAAAAAAAAAAAAAAAAAAAAAAAGGCAATTCAGTCCACTGTGACTTGGGAGGAGGAAAAGAGGACGTTGTACATCGTGGTGCGGAGCCTAGTGCGCACCACGATGTACAACGTCCACAAGCAGGTTCTTTGAGAGTGAGTTCCAGGACAGCCAGGGATCCACAGAGAAACCCTGTCTCAAAAAAAAAAAAAAAAAAAAAAAAGGCAATTCAGTCCACTGTGACTTGGGAGGAGGAAAAGAGTTACCTTACTTTCATGAATATGCAGTCTGCATCATGAATATTCATAAGAACATTTTTTTTTACAACCCTCTCCCCCAACTCAGGACAAGTAGTCCAACTACTTGGCAGGAGACTCGTTTTCCCTGACCATGGGGTAAAGAATTCTTTCCTAAATGCTTATTGTGAGCTTCAGAGAGTAAGGCAATGAATAAAGCATGAAGAGACCCTTGGTTGACATGGCAACATCATGCAAGAAAGGATGAGACCAATAGTATATGCAGCTAGAAAAAACAAATGATGTCTGCCAACAGAGCCTGACAAAACCAACAAAGGAATGTAGGTGAAGAAGGACTAGTGCCACAGGCAAGGGTGTTGGGTTATCTGTAATAATTCACTCTTTCTTTCTTTCTTTCTTTCTTTCTTTCTTTCTTTCTTTCTTTCTTTCTTTCTTTCTTTCTTTCTTTCTTTTGAGACAGGGTTTCTCTATGTAGCCCTGGCTGTCCTGGAACTCACTCTATAAACCAGGCTGACCTTGAACTCAGAAATCTACTTGCCTCTGCCTCCCAAGTGCTGGGGTTAAAGGCGTGTGCCACCATGAGCCACTTTTCTCACTAAAAAAAATAAAAGAGAGAGAGAGACAGGGTGATCTTATTGTGTAGCCTATGCTTGCCTCAAACTTGTGACAATCCTCCTACCTCAGTCTTGTGAGTACTGGGATTACAGGTGGGCATTATGATGTCAGGTGTTATTTATTTTGTTTGTTTGTTTTTGTTTTCCAAGACAAGGTTTCTCTGTGTAGCCAGAGCTATCCTGGAACTTTCTCAGTAGACCAGATTAGCCTCAAACTCAGAGATCTGCCTGCCTCTGCCTCCCAAGTGCTGAGATTAAAGGTGTGCATCACCATGCCCAGATATTCTATTCTTTTAAAAATGATTTATTAGTAGACATTAATTATATATAATAATGGGCTTATTATGACATTTTCATTCATGTACGTAATGCATTTCAATCATATTCACCCCTAGCAGCCTGCATAGCACCTTCCAGCACTGTCAGGGCTAGACAGTGGAGGAAGCTTCCAGCCCAGCTCCAGCTTGATTTCTCTGTCTTATGACCAAGGCATATGGTATCTTCAAAATGTAGTCTTATCATTTGGCTCTACGGAGCAACCCACAGCAGTGTCAATTGCCTATATCACCGGGGCCTCAGGGCCTTCCTGACCAGTAACTCAAAGGCAGTGGGCCTATGGTTTCTGGAAGCAGCTTTATCTACCCTCCCAGGTTATCTCTGTTCAAACTCTCAGTTTTACTTTTTATTAACTTATGAGGAATCTGATTTCTTTATGGCTCTTTTGCACATTGTTAGTTTTGATTGTCCCACTCGTTCCTCTCAAGGTTAAGCTGTATTGTTTATTTTGTGTATGTGAGGGATGACATACAAGCCATGCCACTTGTGTGGAGACCAAAAGACAACTTGTAAGACCTAGAGATCAAATTCACATCAGCAGGCTTAGAAGCAAGCTCCTTTATCCAACTCAGGTTATCAGGCTTAGAGGCAAATACTGTTTTGCAACTCAGGTCATTAGGTTTAGAGGCAAACTCCTTTATTCATCTCAGGTCATCAGGCTTGGAGGCAAATACCTGTATGCAACTCAGGTCATCAGGCTTGGAGGCAAGCTCTTATACCCACTGAACCATCTTGTTGTCCCCTAATGTCTTATCTGTAAGCCAATTTTTAAACCTTTTACTGAAGCTCTTATCAGAAAAAAATGTACATCATTATGTGTCCATCTGTGTAAAAATAAAATCACTTAGAAATAGCTAGCCAAGAAACAGAAAGTCAATCCAGACACACCTGAAGTCTCCTCTATTCTGTTTGGGAGACAAAAATAGCAAGACTGCTGAGCCTGAGAATTCAAGGCCAGCCCGAGCAAGCATATTGTTACTTTGCCTCCAATGAATAGAGAGACAGACAGACAGACAGACAGAATAAGACTAAGGGATTATGAATCTACCCATCTAGTACCTTGGTCTTATAATTCTGTGTTCCATGATTCCAGATGAAGTTGTCAGTACAATGACACTCATCTGACCACCTGGCCCCTAAACAAATGCTCATGTTCTCCCCCATCTCTAAGCATGATAAGTCACAGCTGTAACCCCAACACTCGGGAGGCTAAAGCAGGAGGATTTTTCCAAATCCAAGGACAGCCAGAGTCTCATAGGAAATTTTAGGCAGAGCCAGGCAGGCTACAGTTTAAGGCCCTGTCTAAAAGAAGTGTTAATCTGTAGCTTAAGGTAGTCTTTAGGAGTAAGCATGTTGTTTCTCTTTCGAGTTTTGTATCACATTATGAGAGATTTGCATTATTTTGACCTAAATATGTGAGTGTGTACACAGGTCAGCAGTAGAGCACTTACCTAAAATGCCAGTAGCCCTGCATAGCTAGGACAGACCTAAATTCCTAGTCCTTCTGTCTCTACCTTCCAACTGTTAGAATCACAGGCATATGTCACCATGCCTAGCCAAATATGTTATTCTTGAAGCATTTTTTGAGATAGGATCTCATTCCTTAGCCAAGGTTAGCCTGGAACTCACTAATATAACCCAGTTTTGTATTCCAAATTAAGGTCCCACTGCTTCAGCCATCCCAACTGTTAGAATTACAGGAATGTGCCACTGAATCCTTAGGGTGGGTGTTCATGTATATGTGCATTGTATATGGCTGTATGTACATATGCATATTGTATACAGATGCCAAAGAGGTAGATATCAGCTGTCTTCCTTAACTGTTTTCCGCATTATTTTTATTGCATGTACCACACAGTTTAAAGCTCAGTTTATCCTTGAATTTACTATATAGTTGATGGTTTTAAATGTCTGATTTTCCTACTTCTATATCCCAAGCATTGCAATTCCAGGCATATGCTGATGTTTATAATTAAGAAACACCAAGACTATTTTCTAGCTAGGGATCTTGGAAACACCAATAAAGAAGTAGACTCAGATGTGCCTAAGCAAGTGCTTTGCCACTGGGCCATCTTTCTAGTTCTTATTGAGAGACAGAGTCTTACTAAGTTGTCCAGTTGACCTTGAACTCACTCTGTAGCCTAGGTCAGCCCTGAACTAGCAAACAGTTGCAATTACTTTTATAATTCCTTGTATGATTATTTGAATTGTCAGAAACTTGAACATCTAGAGGCTGTAGAGATGGCTCAGTGGTTGAGAGCACTTGCTGCAAGATGCAGAAGACTTGGGTTCAGTTCCCAGTACACACACAGGGCTTACAACCAACTACAACTCTACTTCTAGAAGCTCCAGTGCACATATAGTGCACAGGCATTACATTCAGTCAAAAACTAATACATATAAAATAAAAAGAAATGGATCTTTCGAAAAAAAATTAGGAAGTCTAGCTGTATGTGGTGAAGCCTGCCTGCTGGAGACCTGTCTCATCTTTTTGTTCAAAGTCTGAGGGTTACAGGTATGAATTCGTTGTTCAAGGCCTGCCTGGCATGATGGGAGTCCTGGGTTCTATCCTCAACTCCAGAAATGACAGAAAAAGATAAACTGAAATAAAAATGAGCCTTAGCCTCAACAGGGCTTGTTCTGGTGTTACCTCATCTCTCCCAGTAGGGAGAGATGGTTTACCCCAAGAGAATCAAGACTGCCAAGTGAAGCTTCTTCTATGTATGTAAGTGGATTCATACCATGTAGTTCCTTTGGAAGCAAGGTGAGACACAAATCTGCTGCCTCTTACAAAGCAGAGGATTCTCTGTTGTTTGGAAGCTAGCACTGTGTGCCAGAACTATAGCTCCTGCCAAGAATTGGCTGGAGGGTTTTGTGATGAAATAGCACCTGCCACACAAGGTGAGGGCCCAACTTGTTCCTAATAAGACAAATGAATTTTCCATCAGATCTGTGACACCTTTGTGCCTTAGCTGTGGTGCCTCAGCACAGTTGGTATTTGTTCAAACTGTGTGCTATTGATTTGATAGATATGAGTGAAAAAGGATTTGAACTGATGTTGCTGGCATGACTATAAGGATGGATATTTTCAGCATGTATAATGAAATCTGAGGACCTCATTCAATTAAGATGGTTAAGTCTCCACTGAGCCAGCTCAACGGACTTGAAAGTGATTTTAAAAAAAAAAATGCTGCTAGGACACAGAGGAAATGTTTGTTTGTAGTCCCAGCTACTTCAGAAGCTGAAGCAGGATTTCTTGAGCCCGTTCAAGGTCAGCCTAGGCAACATAATAAGACTTGTTCTGTTCCCCCCCCCATTAAAAAATAAAAAAGATCCAGTAGGCAAGATGACTTAGCAGGTAAAAGTTGAATTCAGTCTTTAGAACCTACCATGGAATGGAAGAGCAGAGCCAATTCCTGAAAAGTAACCCTCTGACCTCCACACATGCACTGCGGCACATGGCCCATACTTTCACACATGAATCACGCATGCATGAACATACATACACAAAATGAAACCCCCCCTCTCTCTCCTGTTTTTTTTTTTCGAGACAGGGTTTCTCTGTGTAGCCCTGGCTGTCCTGGAACTCACTCTGTAGACCAGGCTGGTTTCTCTCCTGTTTTTGTTTTGTTTTTGTTTGTTTGTTTTTCTATTGAAGGCTGGCCTGGAATTTGCAATGCCAAAGTGATATGTTTCCAGATATGTGCTATCAGGCTGAACTTTCAAGGGCCTTCTGAACCACAAGACATCAGTATTAACTTTTGCAGTCTAGAGGCAAAAGGTAATTGCTAGGGGCTTTGTATATAGTGCTTGTTTTGGTGCTTAGAGTATGGATGTTGTCCATGGTAGTTGCCTAATGGATTCAAGGCCCTGGGTTCAATACCCCAGCACAGCAAAAGAGATTGCTGAAGGGAAGCGGGCCTAAGCCATGGAGAGATCAGCAAGGTAAACTGCAGTGAGGTTCTGCCTTTGTCCGTGTTCTCTTGTTAAGAGACACTATGATCAAGGCAGCTCTTAGAAAAGCAAGCTTTTTTTTCTTCATTTTTTTTTTTTGCTCTGTTTTGTTTTTTTTTTTTTTGAGACAGTACTTCTCTGTACAGCTTTGGCTGTCCTGGAACTTGCTTTGTAGACCAGGATGGCCTTGAACTCAGACATCCACTTACTTCTGCCTCCCAAGTGCTGCGATTAAGGTGTGTACCACCACATCACCACCCAGCAAAAGAAATCATTTAATTGGGGTCTTACTTACAGTTTTAGAGGTTTAGTCCATTATCTTCATGGCAGGGAGCATGATGCTATACAGGCAGACATGATGCTGAAGAAGTAGCTGATAGCTACATTCTGATCCACTGACAGAGAGACACTGGGCCTGGTGTGCACTTTTGAAACCTTAAAGCCCACTCCTAGTGATACACTTCCTTCAACAAGGCCACATCTTCTAATCCTTTCAAATAGTGGTACTCCCTGATAACCAAGCATTCAAATCTATGAGCCTATAGGGCCATTCCTATTCAAACCACCACTTTCCTTGTGCTATTTGCTGCACTGCAAGTGTATAAAAAACTGTTCTCAAGCTTGCATGAAATTTCCAGGAAATAGCCTTCTATACTTATGTGGCCCCAGTGCAGCTAGAGTAGCAGGCTTGTCTAGTTAGGAAGCTGAAAAGAGGACTCCACTTGACATCCCCCACCCCCCATTTCCCTCTCCAATAGCTCCAAATAGGACCAGGGAAATTATATCCATTCTTGACACTAAGAGAGACTGAAACGGGGCCCAAGTGGCACCATCCAAATGAAGCAGACCAGGACAACATTGCATAGGCCCTGAAAACCAAGTTGTGATAATTATAGACCCCAAAGGTCAGGACCTGCCCAGTGTGATAAATAAGACAACTGTCTGCTAAAATCGAAGGGTTTAAATAGGATCACATCCTATGTCCAGGATACAACAACAACAAAGAAATAGAAACCCAAGCCGGGCGTGGTGGCACACACCTTTAATCCCAGCACTCGGGAGGCAGAGGCAGGCGGATTTCTGAGTTCGAGACCAGCCTGGTCTACAAAGTGAG
>NC_034613.1:13001761-13005948 GCF_900095145.1 Mus pahari | reverse complement strand
AAGAAGAAGAAGAAGAAGAAGAAGAAGAAGAAGAAGAAGAAGAAGAAGAAGAAGAAGAAGAAGAAGAAGAAGAAGAAGAAGAAGAAGAAAACAGAAATGACACAGTTGAAAAAGTGTAGGTGAGATTTAAGAGTAAGTCCCAGCACTTGAGAGGCCACAACAAGAGTACTGTCTGAGGTCCAGGGCAGCCTGGGCTACAGTGTGGGATCCTGCTTCAAAATATAACTACAAAGCAAACAAAACAACACTTCAAGTGACCTGCTCAGTGACAGAATAAAAAAAGGACAAAAAATAGAGTGATCTTAAAGATTGAGCAGGAGGAATTACCACTCTGAATGACACAGAGAAAACACACATGCTTCATAGTGGTGAGGGCTAAAGTTCATATCTCAGCGCCTATGGAACAATCCTGCCTGACCTTCCATGTTCACACACTAAACAAAACACTTTTAAAAGACGTGAAGCTGGGCTAGGGTGTAGTTCGGTTGGCAGAGTGCTTGTCTTGCATGCTCCAAGTTCCCAGCAACTCATAACTTGGTTGCAATGGTACATCTGATAATCCCAATATTTATGAGGCAGGGGCAGGAAGATTGTATCAAGAACTAAAGTCATACTGGGCAACATAGTGAGTCTGAGGCTAGCCTGTAATACATGAGGCCTCATTCCCCTTTAAAGAAAAAGAAAGAGAAGCAGGAGGGAAAAGGAGGAGAGGGAAGGAGAGGGAAGGAGACAAAATGAGATGATAAGACTTGAAGCAGGAAACTGAGTTAACAGGATCACTTGAGCCTAGACATTGGAGGCCAGCCCAGACAAACTCCCAAACAAAAAATAAATTAACAAAAAGTTACAATCTGGGCTGGAGAGATGGCTCAGTGGTTAAGAGCACTGACTGCTCTTTGAGAGGTCCTGAGTTCAATTCCCAGCAACCACATGGTGGCTCACAACCATCTGTAATGGAATCCAGCACCCTCTTCTGGTGTGTCTGAAGACAGCTACAGTGTACTTAGATATGTATAAATAAATAAATAAAATCTTCTTTTTTTTTTTTTTTTGAGACAGGGTTTCTCTGTATAGTCCTGACTGTCCTGGAACTCACTTTGTAGACCAGGCTGGCCTTGAACTCAGAAATCCACCTACCTCTGCCTCCCGAGTGCTGGGATTAAAGGGGTGCGCCACCACGCCCGGCATAAAATCTTTTAAAAAAAAGTTACAATCCCTGGTGCAGACCTATAATCACAGTTACTCAGCAGACTGAGGCAGAAGGGTTACAAGTTCAAGATCAGCCTGTTCTACATAAGGAGTTCTGGTTAGCTTAGACAACTTAGTAAGGCTCTGTCTCAAATTTTAAAAATGTAAAAGAGGCTAAGAATGTAGTTCAATGTGTAGAGCAATTCCCTAGTATACATAAAACCCTGGGTAGAATAAAAAAAAAAGAAAAAAAAACCCTGGGTAGAATCCCCAGTACAACAGAAGTAAGTAAGTAGATAGGTAAGTAAGTAAATGAATAAATAAATAAATAAATCATGAATTGAAATCTGATTAAAGTTTAGTTTCTGGTTTTGAGATGGTTGGAAGGCAATGTTGATAAAATAACATTTAACTATAATTTCTTTTGTGTGAGTGGGAAGGGACACATGTGCAGAGGTTAAAGAGCAACCTACAGAAGTAATTTCTTTCTTTCCACCATGTATAACTGAACTCGGGTTGTCAAGTTTGTCAGTTACTGCCTGAGCCATCTTGCCAGTCCAATAAAATGACTTTAATATAGGGTCTGTCTAGGGTCCTACATTAGAAAGTTATCAAACTTCTGTTGCAAATCAAATCAAATTTTATAACACTGTATAGTGGTGTTGGGTGTGTTTTTGTTTTTTTTGTTTGTTTGTTTTTGTTTTTTCTTCTGTGTAGCCCTGGCTGTCCTGGAACTTGTTATGTACCAGGCTGGCCTTGAACTCAGAGATTTACCTGCCTCCTAAGTGCTGAGATTAAAGGCATGCCACCATAAACAGCTATGTTGCTGCTCCTTTTAAAAGTTTATATTTTTAATTTGAGATAGGGTCTTACGTAGTCCAGGTTGGCCTCAAACTTGGTATGTAGCTGAAGATGGCCTTGAACTCCTAATTTTCCTCCACATACCCTACAAATTCTGGGATTACGGGCTCACTCTAAAAGTTGACCTATCAACCTAAAGGGGCTGGAGAGATGCCTCAGTGGTTAAGAACAGAAGCCCCTAATCCCAGCACTTGGGAGGCAGAGGCAGGCAGATTTCTGAGTTCGAGGCCAGCCTGGTCTACAAAGTGAGTTCCAGGACAGCCAGGGCTATACAGAGAAACCCTGTCTCACCTCCCCCCCCCAAAAAGAACAGAAGTCCCAGTTCAATTCCCAGCACCCACATGGCAGCTTACAACTCTGTAACTCTAGTTCCAGAGGATCTGACACCTCACACCGACATGCATGCAGGCAAAACACTAATGCACATAAAATTCATGTAAATAAATTAATTTTTAAAAAAAAAGTTGGATCTGTGACACTCTCACACTAATGCACAGGAAGTAAAATCAATAGTTATTTTTTTTAAGGTTTATTTATTTATTAAATATAAGTACACTGTAGCTGTCTTCAGACATACCAGAAGAGGGCATCAGATCTCATTATAGATGGTTGTGAGCCACCATGTGGTTGCTGAGATTTGAACTCAGGACCTCTGGAAGAGCAGTCTGTGTTAACCATAGAGCCATCCCTCCAGCCCCAGTTGTTGTTGTTGTTTTTTTAAATTGAGCTATCTTTTTTAAAAAAATGAAGTGAAGTTACTGGGACTATTTCTTTGAAGACATCACAGAAATCTAGTCTTTTAGTTATTTGTTTGGAAATATATCAACAGTACATACGAAACTCTAAACAAGGATTTTTTTTTTTTTTGGTTTTTTGAGACAGAGTTTCTCTGTATAGCCCTGGCTGTCCTGGAACTAACTCTGTAGACCAGGCTGGCCTCGAACTCAGAAATCCACCTGCCTCTGCCTCCCAAGTGCTGGGATTAAAGGCCTGCGCCACCACTATCTGGTTTGTAGCCAAGTTTTGAAGAATAAGAGTATTCATTTTGTTTTTTGACACAGGCTTTTTCTATATCACCCAGGATAGTCTTCAACTCATTCCTTTTACCTCAGCTTCCTGTTGCACTGAGGAAACAGGAATTTGTTGAGACAAATTCTTACTCTGTAGCTCAGGCTGGCCTGAAACTCATTATGTAGCCCAGGTTGACCTCAGTCAGCCCCCTGAATGGTATTATAAGGATGAGCTACACTGCCTACCTTAGTTTGGTTTTTTAAAGAGTTATTTGTTATTTTTATTTTATGTATATGAGTGTTTGTCTGCATGTATGTAAGTGCATCGTATGCGTGCAGGGTCTTCAGAGGCTAGAAGAGAGTTTTGAATTCTCTGAAACTGAAATTCTAGCTATTTGTGAGTTGTATCAGAACTGAACCTGGTTTTTGCAAGTTCATCAAGTATTTGAACTTGATCCTGGGACCCACATGGTAGAAAGAAAGAACTGACTCCGGTAAGTTGTCCTCTGACCTCCACACATAAATCAATAAGCCAGGCATGGTGGCATGTGCTTTTACTAGTACTAGCATTTGGGAGGCAGAAGCAGGTTGACTTCTGTGAGTTCAAAGCCAGCATAGTCTACTTTCCACATTGAGCTCCAAGACAACCAGAGCTACATAGTGGGACTGTCTTTAGTAGGAGAGGGAGGCTTTATATGTTTGTCAAGATGTTTTCAGTGATTAAATTTACAGAGACATCAGCACCAAATTTGTAAAATGGGTTTCAGATAATAAAGAAGGGAATAGTTCCCCATTTGTAGAGTTTTTAAGGATGTGGTTTTATTGATTTATTTTGATTGTGTGTGTGTGTGTGTGTGTGTGTGTGTATTTTATTTACATGTATGTATGTTCACCATGTGCACTCCTGGTGCTGATATAGGCCAGGGGACCAGACCAGGTTTGGCCCTAGTTAAGAATGTGAAAAAGCCAGGCGGTGGTGGCGCACGCCTTTAATCCCAGCACCTGGGAGGCAGAGGCAGGCAGATTTCTAAGTTGGAGGCCAGCCTGGTCTACAAAGTGAGTTCCAGGACAGCCAGGGCTACACAGAGAAACCCTCAAAAGGAGGAGGAGGAGGAGGAGGAGGAGGAG
>NC_034613.1:12994501-13000861 GCF_900095145.1 Mus pahari | reverse complement strand
GAAGAAGAAGAAGAAGAAGAAGAAGGAAAGAAAGAAAGAAAGAAAGAAAGAAAGAAAGAAAGAAAGAAAGAAAGAAAGAAAGAAAGAAAGAAAGAAAGTGGTAGAAGTCAGAACTGACATATGGGAAGAGGCAAAAGAGCTTCACAACAGACCTGCAGCAGTCATTTCTAGCCAAGGATCCTCTTCTGTCTAAAGAAGGAAATGAGCTGGTGGCGCACGCCTGTAATCCCAGCACTTGGGAGGCAGAGGCCAGCCTGGTCTACAGAGTGAGTTCCAGGACAGCCAGGGCTACACAGAGAAACCCTGTCTCGAAAAAACCAAAAAAAGAAGAAGAAGAAGAAGAAGAAGAAGAAGAGGAAGAGGAAGAGGAAGAAAATGTATCTGATTATTTTCGTTTGCTAAAGTGACTTGGATTCTATCCTAACATGTCACATACTTAGAGGACCAGCTGTGCAGGAGGTTAAGACTGAAGAACTATTTGAACCAAGGAGTACAAAACCAGTGTGGGTAACAGCAAGAACTCATGTCAAGAATCCACAGTTGTATTACACTTAATAATGGACCACTTTACTATTTGAAGTTTACATTAGTAACATGACATTTCTCATTTGCAGTCCCAGTGCATCAAATGGATTTCATAGCTGACCAGATTGTCCTGGAGAAACATCTCTCAGAATGTACAGACACTGTAAAGCACATTCAACTTGATACAATAAAGCCTCTGTGTCCGCAAACGCTAAAAAAAGAAAAAGAAAAAGAAAAAACATTCCACAGCCGGGCGTGGTGGCGCACGTCTTTAATCCCAGCACTCGGGAGGCAGAGGCAGGCGGAGTTCAGAGTTCGAGGCCAGCCTGGTCTACAAAGTGAGTTCCAGGACAGTCAGGGCTATACAGAGAAACCCTGTCTCAAAAAACCAAAAAAAAAAAAAAAAAAAAAAGGATTCCACAGTTGTGACTGAGGATGTACAATCCTGGGGCACCTAGCATGCATGAAGCCCTGGGTTTGATTCCCAACACTGCAGACAACGAGTTGTGGTGGCACATGCCTAGAACCCCAGTACTGACATCAGGAGAATCATTCTTCCTTGGCTATACACCGAGTCTGAGGCCATTCTGCCTACATGAGACTATCTCAAGAAAGAAAGAAAAAAACCTACTGCTTCAGAGTATCCAAAAACCCACCAAGGATTAGCTCATTGCATACCTCTGTCCTAAAAGGAGAGTCATACATTTGAAAAAAATTAAATATTTTAAAAGGAAAAGACAATTAACTGTCACTTTTATTCACTTCATAAGAATGAATATCTGTGTTTAAGAAGAAATCTTAAAGGCTTGGCTTACTGGGACATACCTGTAAACACACAGCATTTAGGAGGCTCAGGCAGAAAGATCTCAAGTGAGAGGGCAGCCTGGACTACATAGCAAGACCTTCTTGGTGAAAGTAATGAAGATGTGGGGTTGGGGGAAGAAGGGGAAGAAGGAAAAAAGAAAAAGAGGATGTGATTGCCCTGAATATACCTGCTTTGAGTTCTTACATCTTTTTAGTGTAGCATCCAGCAAGGTGAATTGGAGCCAAATATGTAGTAGTCTGGGTTTTTTTTAAAAAAATAGTCTTACTAGACACAAAAATACGATTCTTACATAGTAGCAATCAAAATTTCAAATACAATACCATACACAATTGCCCCAAGGAAGATTAGAAGCCTCTAATCACTCCCAGCAGTGAATGGAGAAGGAATAAGAGTTTGAGACCAGTCTGGGCTATATAGGGAAACTGTCTTGAAAGAAAGAGGGGCCGGGCGTGGTGGTGCACGCCTTTAATCCCAGCACTTGGGAGGCAGAAGCAGGCGGATTTCTGAGTGTGAGGCCAGCCTGGTCTACAGAGTGAGTTCCAGAACAGCCGGGGCTACACAGAGAAACCCTGTCTCGAAAAACCAAAAAAAAAAAAAAAAAAACCACACAAAAAACAAAAAATAAAATAAAAAAATAGGGCTGCTATGAACATAGTGGAGAGGTCCCTTGGTCTTGCAAACTTTATATGCCCCAGTACAGAGGAACACCAGGGCCAATAAGTGGGAGTGAGTGGGTAGGGGAGCAGGGTGCGGGGGAGGGTATAGGGGAATTTTGGGATAGCATTTGAAATGTAAATGAAGAAAATATCTAATAAACTTTTTTAAAAAAAGAATTCATGAATATGGTCTAGGTAAGTGGCTCCTCAAGAAAAGGCACCTGCTGTCAAACCAGATGAGCTGAGTTTAATCCCCAGAGCCACACATAAGAAGAGACCCAACTTCAAAAAGTTGTTCTCTGACCCTTCTTCTCATACTTGTGGTGACTCACCCACACACAGAGACATAGACTTTTTTTTGTTGCTGGTTTTTTTTTTTTGTTTTTTGAGACAGGGTTTTTCTGTATAGCCCTGGCTGTCCTGGAACTCATTCTGTAGACCAGGCTGGCCTCGAACTCAGAAATCTGCCTGCCTCTGCCTCCTAAGTGCTGGGATTAAAGGCGTGCGCCACCACGCCCAGCCTAGACATAGATTTTAAAGTTACATTTTTTGAGACTTGAAAACTAGATTCGGATACATAACAAGTAGTAAAACAGCCTGAGCTACAAAGAAAAGGAGAGGGAGAGAGTGCAGGGAGAAGAAGGAGAGGGAGAATGGGAGAAGAGAGGAGGAGGACAGAAGGAGAGGAGGGGAGGAAATTAGAGGAGTGGAGAGCTCCCGAGTCACCTCAGGGATCTAAACTGGTCCTGTGAAGATAAAATGTGTTTGCTTAGGATCCCAGCCACACTGAATATTTTGCTGCGAAAAGAGAGCAGCAATTCTAGCATGTGGGGAAATTGGCACGAGGAAGGCATTTTCAGTCTCTTTTCGATATGTGCTTGTTTGCTTGCTTGTGTGTGCGTGTGTGCATCCCAGTGAGTGTGTGGAGGTCAGAAGAAAGCTTTGAAGGGTTGGTTCTTGCCTTCTATCTTGTGAAACAGGGTCACTCTGTTAACCACAGAACACAGTTACTCCAGGCAAATGCTTTTCCCTTTTAACCCATCTTGTCTCAGTCTCCTGACTTCCTCCTACAGGATACCTGTCCTGTCTTGTCTCAGAATGCTTCGGTTGGCCAAAACTGGTAGCAAATGTCTGTAAGGCCAGCACTCAGGATTCTGAGGCAAGATGACTGTGAATTCGAAGCCAGTCTGTCTCAGACAAACCAACAAACAAAAAATATGCCTTGCTAAGTTTGTCCTAAACTCTGGGTCAACAAGATTCTGTTTTTTTCTGGTTTACTAAGAACGTGTCACAGTGAAGGAGCTGCACTGTAACAAACTATCCACCATACTCAGAGAGCTCAGCCAACAGGCACTGCTCACGGTTCTGAAGGGCAGGATCAAGGCCCAGGTAGATTTGGTTATGTATTGTTGTTTGTTCACTCACAACAAGAGCTCACTAAGTAACCCTGGCTGTCCTGGAGCTCATTTTGTAAACCAAGCTGGCCTGAAACTCATAGAGGTCTGCCTGCCTCTGCCCTTTAAGTGCTGGAAGGCATGTGCCAGCACACCTGGCTAAATTTGGTATGTTGTGAGGGATCATAGATGGTACTTTCCCCTATGCCCTCACTTGGTGGAAGGGGTCAGTAAGCCACCATGGAGTGATTTAACATGACCTCACTCCTCAACCACCTTTACCTCACTTTCTTTTTTTTTTCCTTTTTTGAATGTTTTATTAGATAGTTTCTTTATTTACATTTCAAATGTTATCCCCTTTCCTAGTTTCCTCTCCGAAAATCCCCTATCCCCTCCCCCTCACCCTGCTCCCCAACCCACCCTCTCCTGCTTCCTGGCCCAGGCATTTCCCTATATTGTGGCATAGAACCTTCACAGTACCAAGGGCCTCTCCTCCCACTGATGACTGACTAAGCCATCCTCTGCTACATGTCAGTCATAATGGATATTAGATCTGATTATTCCTGTTGAAATAAATGGTGCAGAACTAGAGGGAATAGCTCATGGGTAGAGGACTTTCCTGTAATGTTTGAGGCCTGAGTTTGATTTTGAGATCCCCCCACGTTTAAAAAAAATAAAAACAAACAAACAAACAACAACAAAAAGAAACAGTCTCTGGAGGGCCAGAACCCAGAGACCTGATAGCCTAGAGAGCGAGGATAGAAAATGATTGCTAATGTTATTCTGCTATACTCATAAATTGCTGCCTAGCTCAATAAGAGAAACTTCCTCCAGCAGCCAATAGAAGCAGATGCAGAGATGCCCACAGTCAAACGTTATTAGGTGGAGCTTGAAGAATCCTGTGAAAGAGGGGGAGGAAGACTTGTAAGAGCCAGAGGGATCAAGGATACCACAAGGAACTCCACAGAGTCATCTAACCTGGACTCATGGGTGGCTCAGCGTGACTGAACTGCCAACCAGGGAGCCTACAGGGGACAGATCTAGGCCCTCTGCACATACGTTATGGTTGTGTAGTCTTCTTATGGGACTCCTAACAGTGGGAACAGAGCTGTCTCCGACTTTTGCTGGCTTTTGGGACTCCCTCCTGGCATATTGCTTCTTCCAGCCTTATTATGAGGGGAGGTGCCTAGCGTTAATTGCAACTCAATCTGCTACGTTTAGTTGATATCCCAGGGAGGCCAGTTCTTTTCTGAAGGGAAACAGAAGACAAGTAGATATGGGGGAAAGAGGAAATGGTGAGGGTAGACTGGAAAAAGAGTAGGCAGGGTAAATTGTAGTGTGGAATGTAAGGAGGGGTTGCTATGTAGTTCTCCCAATCCTCATTACTTGACATCTACAGCATGAGCATCAAGCCTTCACTTGCCTGCTACACACAGCATTCTAGAAAGTGCAGATGGTCCTGGAAAGTCACTGGAGGCTTTCTACCAGAGGCTTTCTGCCTGAGGCATTCTGCCCTAGGCTTTCTGCTAGAGGTGGAGTGGAGCTGTACACTGTCCTGAATACTTCTTGCTGACACTGAAGGCGAGTCATACTTAGTTTGCTTGGCTTGAAACTGGCTCGAGACTAGGGCAGGGCCATGCTTTACCTTCCAGGTGGGTCTGATCATTCTTCTCAGGGGTCTTTGCCACAGTTATTGTCATCTAAAGTCACTTAAAACAAATAGAAACTATTTTATCTGATTAGAGGTACAGTTAATTGGGACCTTCAGTGGTTCCGTGGTATGGCCTATGCTTTCAAAAGGCTCTCTCTGTTTTTCTCTCTGTATCTCTGTCTCTGCCCCTCCTCTCTCTTTGAGACAGGGTTGCACATTATACTCAAGCTGGCCTAAAATTCACTATGTAGCCGAGGCTGGATTTAAACATATGGAAATCCTCCTGCCTTAGCTTCCCAAGGGCATGGGATTACACCACACCCAACTTCTAAAAAGAATTCTTGCTGGACAGATGACTGGAGAATACAACCATCAGAAACACACTATGATGCTCTGTGGCCTTATTCATCTCTGTACAATCCATTCAGGGAAAGACTTGCCTGACATCCTATGGAAATCTTGCAGAACAGCTTAAATAGTTTTCCCTTGATGGGCAGCCTGATGAGAAGCCACCATGAGGCAGTATCTCTCTAGCCTTGCTGGCTCTGATAAGACTCAGGATTTGCTTCTTAAACAAACGTAGAGTTGAACAGCTGGCTTCAGTGAAAGGCTATTATAAAACTGCATGAATGTGGTTCACACTTGGATCCTCAGTGACAGAGCCACCTATCCACTTGTGCTGTCTGTCCCCTGGCCTCCTCATCCTGTGGTACAGAGCATGGGAGTTGATCTTCCTCTGTAGTGTCTCTTTAAGTGCTAAGCAGTCTGTGTGCTTAGACTTATGATATCTGTCTTGCTGTCTATGGGCATGTGATGAGCTGGCCTAGCAACTGCCTCTGCATGGTTACTTAGGAACCACTTGACCATTTGACATCAATGTGCATAAATACGAAGGAGGCTGTGCTTCTACTTGCTCTGGCATTTGACAAAATACCTTTCCATTCTCACCTTTTCTTACAATTCTCTCCTCAGCGGCCACCTGTGCCGAATTGCCTTGATAGATCAAGGGATGGAACTCTATGAGTCAAGAACCCACTGGGAGCTCCAAAGTGGGAGTGTGATGGGAGAGATTCTAAAAGGATAGGAATCCATAACTGTAAATTTCCTAAATTTTTTTCAATAAATACTTGGGAGAATGAAGTAGAAGGAATATCATAGACAGCCTAAGCTAATGTAGTAAAACTCTGTCTCAAAACACCAAAAAAGAAAGAAAGAAGGAAGGAAGGAAGGAAGGAAGGAAGGAAGGAAGGAAGGAAGGAAGGAAGGAAGGAAGGAATTCCAGCTATTCAAAGACAATGAGGCAAGAGG
>NC_034613.1:12982439-12993351 GCF_900095145.1 Mus pahari | reverse complement strand
AGAGAGATACACACATACATAGATACATAGATAGATACATAGATAGATACATAGATACATAGATTCGTAGATAGATACATAGATAGATACATAGATATACAGATGTAATATAGACCTTTGTTTAAGCTAGGCATGGTGATCCAGGCCTTTAATCTCAAGATTTAGGAGGCAGACAGGGGCAGGTGGATTTCTGTGAGTTCCAGGTCAGCCAGGGCTACATAGTGAGACCTTGTCTTTAAAATGTGTTTGAAAAGAAGGAGTGAGTGTGTTTGATCAAAGAATACAGACTTCAAACTCTGTTGTGTGGAGGGAGTGTTGGAAGTGAAACCCAGGGCCTAATGTATGTGCTAACCACTAAGCTACATTCACAGGCCCAGATCACAGGGAGTGAAAAGATGTGAAGACTGGTTATGCTAACAACAGACTAAGTCAAATGGGTGCATGTCTGGAAATAGAGACACCAAACTGTCTCACTCACGGGACTAAGAGTAACTCTTCTTTTCTTCATCAGAAGCTAACTCCTCGAGGAGTTGTGAGCTATGACAAAGAATGCATTCACTCAGTCTCTAGTTTGCCATTATTTTTTTTCCTTTTCACACTCATAACATGTTGTTGCTTTAAACAAAATAAGGAGATGAAAATTTCATTTTTACTGAAAAAAAAATGTATGGCCTATAAATGTGAACTACAGGGTTGGCACAATGGTTCAGAGGGTAGGAGTTCAATCCCTGACACTATCATGTTAGAAAGAAAAAACAACTTCCTTAGGTTGTCCTCTGATCTCCACATGTGTACTGTGGCATGTTTGTGCCTTTTACACACACACACACACACACAGAGAGAGAGAGAGAGAGAGAGAGAGAGAGAGAGAGAGAGAGAGAGAGAGATATGTAATATGAAATTTAACAATTTTAAATGCGATCTATAGCTCTGATCCACATGTGAGGGTGTGGGTGTGAGGACAGTGGTCCCCCTGCCTCGGTGTTCATTTTTGGCATGGAATCTTTGTACCTTTTGTGCCTTAGCAGACTAGTTCCAGGTCTCTGTACCCTTCTCAGGCTGTGCCTCCACTCATGTCAACCGCATGCTCAAATTCCTATCGGGGCTTGTAGAGGGGGATTAGTAATGGAACCAGAAACTTATTTTATTTGTTGTTTCCAATTTCACACATTAACCAAACTTAAAGTTGCAGCATAGTTATTCAGCAGCTTACAGTTAGCTACGTAACAAATATGAGCCTCAACAGCAGACACAAAAAGCAGAGCGCTAGAAAGAACCACTTCTTTCTCAAGAGAGGGGTGTTTATTAGACTGTTTTTGGCACAGGGCCCCATGCAGCCCAGGCTGGCCTTATGCTTACCAACATTTGCCTTCTTCTTCTTGACTCCCTTCCTTTTATTAAGACAGGATCTGATTTTTCCCAGGCTGGCCTTGAGCTCAATATGTAGCTGAGGATGACATTGAACTTCTGATCCTCCTGTTTCTGCCTCTGGAATTCTTTTTTTTTTTTTTTTTTTTTTTTTTTTTTTTTTGAGACAGGGTTTCTCTGTATAGCCCTGGCTGTCCTGGAACTCACTTTGTAGACCAGGCTGGCCTCGAACTCAGAAATCCGCCTACCTCTGCCTCCTGTGTGATGGGATTAAAGGCACGTGCCACCACACCTGGCCTGCCTCTGGAATTCTTGCATTGCACGCATGCAACAGTGTCTAGGGTCAACTCCACGACTTTGTTTTTTACAATCACTCTACCAAGTGAGCTCCATCTACAGCACAACATCCGTGTACCTGGCAAAGTGTTCTTAGGAATCCCCTGAGCCTCAGAAGAGCTGTTTAGGAGGTGGGAGTGGGAGTAGAGACATGACTTTGATAAATGAGAATTGTTTCAGTTAAAGTAGAAGCACCATGCTAAATTCAGACACTTAGGTCGTTGTCAATAAAATTAACTTTATTGAACAATTTGTGCTCCAAAAATGAATATTTATGTGATCATGAAAATTTTCTAAGTGCTTGCTTCTCTTGCTATTGCAGAACACTGGCCTCCTGGTATCACATGACCATTGTCCTCTTGAACTCTCAGGAGCAATGATTACCTGCATGAGAATTACCTGTTAAGTTTCCATGGCAGATTGGTGAATGGAGAGGGAGGGCAACGTGAAGACCTACCAGATAGATAGGCAGCTAACAGTAGCTATATAGGAAGGGCTCATAAGGCCCTGACCTTCCCTGATGATATAACTGGCAGTTAACATTGCTGGGGGAGTAATCCTCAAATCCCCAGATGCTCAAGTTCCTTATATTCAGTGACATAGGATTTGCACAGACTCTCTTGATTACTTACAATACCTAATATAATACATATGTGATCTACAGTTACTATACTGTATTGTTTAGGGAACAATGACAAAAGAAATGTCTGTACATGTTCAACACAAATGTGACATTTGCACATTTAACTTTTTAAATTTTATTTTATTATTTAATGTGTGAGCGTTTGCCTAAATGTATATCTGTGCACCCACCATGTGCATGCTTGATGCCTGGGAAGGCCAGAAGAGCCATATGAGTTCAAAGGATATAACTCGGGTTATTAGGCTTAGCAGTAAGCACCCTTACCTGCTAAGCCACCTCACCTGCCCTTATTTATTTATTTATTTGTGTTTTACTTTTTGTTTTTTGAGACAGAGTTTCTCTGTGTAGCCCTGGCTGTCCTGGAACTCACTCTGTAGACCAGGCTGACCTTGAACTCAGAAATCTACCCGCCTCTGCCTTCCGAGTGCTGGGATTAAAGGTGTATGCCACCACTACCCGGTGCCCTGTTTCATTTCATTTCATTTCATTTCAGCACTGAAGGTGGAACTTGGGGTCTTGTGCTTGTTAGGCAAGTGCTAGATCACTGAGATAGAGTACAAGCCTAGTCTATTTTAAAATCCTATTGAAATAAATATGGCCCCCCACTTTAGACATCACAGGGCGAGATTTCATATGGGCTATTCCTTTTAGTTAGTGTAAACATTAAGCTCCCTCCAGTTGTATAGTTACAGATCAAGGAAAGCATGTTCAGACTGAGTCTTTCCTACGACATTTTATATTGTGTAAACACTAGGGAATGAATCCATTTCTGTTGCCCATCACCATATGTTTTTCTCATCACTTATGTTTTTTCCTGGAATTTTGTGCATATCAGAGCATAAGCCATGCAAGTACTAGAGGTAAGAGAACTGGCTTGGATCCCAGATTACTAAGCACATGCTGTTTAAAGTACAACAGTGGGCAGAGGATGATGGAAATCTGTTCTCTGAAATTGGTATGTAGTGCAGAAATGTCTAGGCTGATTCCACTCTTGATGTCTCTCCTTGATTCTGGATTTAAAAGCAACATAAGTAACTTTGAAGGTGTGTGGTTGCATGCCTATAATTCCAGCACCTAGAAAGATAAGGTAGGAGGGTTGCCATGAGTTTGAGGTCAGCCTGGGCTATATAGTGAGTGCTGGGCCAACCAGGGCTATAAAACAAGGCCTTATCTGAAAATAAACAAAAACATATATCAACAAAGTGCCTGCCACCAAGGCTGACGATCTGAGATGGATCATTGGAACCCACATAGTAGAAGGAAAGGACTGACTTCCCTAAGTTGTCCCCTGACCTCCACACATGCACAATGGCATATACACATTCATATATATATATACATACTCTTGCATTCTCTTGATTCATAAACAAATGTAGTGACCCAACTGAAATACATGTTTAAGTAATAAACATATAACATAAATAATTTAAGTAAATAAAATATGTTTAAAACACACTTGAATAACATTTTCAAATATAATTTGAATTATTTTTAATATACTATTTGAGTTATATTTCATTTTTCAATTTAAAAAATTATTTATTTATTCTTTTCTCATATATTGTATCCCAACCACAGTTTCCTATCCTTCCTATCCTTCCAGTGCCCCTCCCCATCCACTCCACCTGTCTTCAGAAAAGGGCAGGTCTCCCATGGTTATCAACCAAATATGGCATATCAAACTGCAGTAAGACTAGGCACCTCCTGGAAGAGGTACCCCAATATGAGGAAAGGCTCCCCAAAGCAGCCAATGGAGTCAGAGAGCTTCTGCTCCCACTGTTAGGAATCCCACAAGAAGACCAACTGTACAACGATAATATATATGCAGAGAGAGGGCCTAGATTGTCCCTCTGGCCCACTATGGCCCAGGTTAGTTGATTCTGTGGGTTTTCTTGTGGGATACTTGACCTCTCTGGCTTCTTCCTCCCTGTGTCCCACAGGATTCTTTGAGCTCTGCCTAAGGTTTGGCTGTGGGTCTCTGCATCTGTTTCCATGAGTTGCTAGATGAATCCTCTCTGATGCTGGATAGCCAGAGACCAAGAATAGAACCAAATATTACAAGCAAAAAAAAAAAAAAAAGTTGCTGGGCGTGGTGGCGCACTCGGGAGGCAGAGGCAGGCGGATTTCTGAGTTTGAGGCCAGCCTGGTCTACAAAGTGAGTTCCAGGATAGCCAGGGCTATACAGAGAAACCCTGTCTCGAAAAACCAAAAAAAAAAAAAAGTTAAGAAATGATTCCTAATGATATTCTTCTATACTTATAAATTGGTGCCTAGCCCAATATTTAAAATTTTAATTTTAATTTTTGAATAATTTGAATTCTATTTAATATTTTAAGCATAATTACCCTTTCAAAATAATTTGAAAGCAAGTGCAACAACTAAAGTTAAAATAACTATCATTTAGGCTTTGCTTCACAATTACGGCCTATTGCAATCCTGCTACATTGCAGGTACACCAGTCCGTTAAAGTAGACAAAAGTGTCATTTTCATGCCACAAACTGTCCCCTGGTCTGTTCAGTCTTTGTTGCATGCGTTAGGACTTTTGGGGTTAAAAAAAAAACCGTTGTTTAAAAACTCTCAGGCAGTGGTGGCCCATGCCTTTGATCCAAGCACTCAGAAGGCAGAGGCAGAGGCAGGTAAATCTGAGTTCAAAGCCAGCTTGGTTTACAAAGAGAGTTCCAGGACAGTCAGGGCTCCACTGAAAGATGCTGTCTCAAAACAAACCAAAACCAAAACCAAACCAAACCAACCAAACAACCAAACAACAACAACAACAAAAACCCAGTATGGTCCTTTAAAAGAGCAGCAAGCTATTTTGCTATACTTCAGGGTGAAGGGACAAAAGCTCACTGAGAGTGACAGATACAGCAGAACATAGATTGAAACTATTATTTTTTTTTTCAAGACAGGGTTTCTCTGTGTAGCCCTGGCTGTCCTGGAACTCACTTTGTAGACCAGGCTGGCCTCAAACTCAGAAATCCACCTGCCTCCGCCTCCTGAGTGCTGGGATTAAAGGTGTGCTCCACTACGCCCAGCTCTGAAATTATTTTTAAAGTCTAAGGAAAGAAGTGTATGCTACATGTTACACATTATTTGTAAGATAAGCAAGTTTGGTGCTTTATCTTTGATGGGAAAATAGGGAGTTTTTACAAACGCAAAACAAAATGTTACTAGAGATGCAGAAGGCAGGAGGCTTGCCAAGAATTCAAGAGCAGCCTGAGCTACCCTTTCTCAAAGCAGCCAAAAGGTCTCTGGGTCTAAGCACTGTAGCAAAGACTCAGAAAAACTATGGAAGAGCAAGTGTGGGAAAGTTAATACTGAAGAACTTAGGGATTCTAGGTGATAAGAAAGCTGTGGGCGGGGGTTAGTGGAGAGGATATTCAAATCTAAGCATCAGCCAGCTATGCTGACACCCACATGGAGTCCCTCCTGGGGTTTAGGGTCAACCTAGGCTGCACAGTGAGATTCTGGCTCAAACAAAACAAAAGTATCATTTTTCCCATAATAATTTTGTAAAGTGGCTAACTGACATTCTGCATGGTGCTCAGGTTCCATAAGAAAGTCTCTAAGAAGAACAGCAGTTTTCTGTGACAACAGTTCAAGTGGCTCATTCGAATAGCCCAGAATCCTCAGCAGTACACAAAGGATAAAAATCATGCTTCCTTTGGCCAAGATGGCATCCTTTCCACAGCTGGTAAGTCACAAAGGGCTTCCAGCCTACCAGGATCCTTCTTATTACCTATATTTCACAGTCCACTAGGGCTGGAAGATGTCAATGTAATACTAGCAAATTTTTCAGGAAACATCAATATTGTGGGAGTAGAAGGTGTGTATATGTGTGTGTGTGTGTGTGTGTGTGTGTGTGTATGTGTGTGTAAAGATCAGAGGACAACTGTCGTAGGTTTTTTATTGCTGTAAGAGACACCATGACCAAGGAAACTCTTATAAAGGACAACATTTAATTGGGTTTAATTGAAGCTTGCAGGTTCAGAGGTGAAGGCAGGAAGCACAGCAGCATCCAGGCAGACATGCTGGTGGAACTGAAAGTTCTACATCTTATTCTAAAAGAAACCAGGAGAAGCCTGGCTTCCAGGGAGTTAGGAGAAGGGTCTCAAAACCCATGCCCAAAGTAACACACTTTCTCCAACAAGGACACACCTCCTAATAGTGCCACTTCCTGGGCCAAGCACATTCAAACCACCACAACCACCTCAACCACTGTTGTTATCATTTGTTTTAAGACAGGGTCTCACTGGGAGTTGTGGCACATACCTTTATTCTCAGCACTCAGAAGGCCAAGGCA
The DNA here is from genome assembly GCF_900095145.1 of Mus pahari. Taxonomy (NCBI): domain Eukaryota; kingdom Metazoa; phylum Chordata; class Mammalia; order Rodentia; family Muridae; genus Mus; species Mus pahari. The sequence goes on along the minus strand of NC_034613.1, from coordinate 12,986,700 downwards.
AGCAGATCTCTGTGAGTTTGAGGCCAGCCTCGGTTTATATATTGAGTTCCAGGACAGCCAGAGCTACATAGAGAGACCCTGACTGAAAGAAAAACAAAAAGCCAGAACACACAACAACAACAAAACAAAACAAAACAAAACCTAAAAATGTCAAGGTCTCTCAGTGACCTGGAATTTGCCAAGTAGCCTAGGCTGGCTCTCATGTTTTTAAGACAAGCACTTTGTCAACTGAGATATGTACCCAACTCGTGATCATTTTTTTTTAACAACATGATGAAAATTAGTGGGCTGGAAAAAGAACTGATTGACTACTTGTGTTCTGCAGATGTGGTGACCTGACTCTGTCTATATTATCTGTAAACCCAAGAGGCCTTCAACTAGCCACATTGTGGGTTATGAAAGAGCTCAGTAGCAGATTCTAAGCTCTTAAACATTAGCCAAGGTGGTCCTCAACAAGTGGAAAACAACTGAAGCCCACTTCATTGAGAGATTAGCCTTGACTTGCTTCAATATAGGGTACTCTAAAGTCTCTCCCAAACTGCAAAGGCAGCCCAGGCAGTGCTCAAAGAGCTAGGTCAGCAGATAGGTCGTACCCATCACTAAGAAAAGCTTTCAGGTGGTGGGAAGAAGCAGATGATGCAGTTCTTTTTTCTGAAGTAATCATCTCGTTTGTTCCAGAAAAAATTAAAGTGCATCATCCATCTTCCATGTCTCCAGCCGCCTCCCCCATGGCTTTGACAAGATCCCAGAGCAGAAACAGCAGAGTCACACAAATAACTGATGATCTAAATAGATGCTCAGGAACACAAAATCATCTATGTTTGAAAATGAGATCAATACAATGAGTAAAGGCAAACACATAATCTATGGAGATTCCAATATGGACTGCCAGCCATTCAGCTCTTACTGTTTCTCTCTTCTCAGAAATGCATCCATCCATTGTTATTATGTTCTTCCTAGAATACTACTAATACACATAATACTAAGCAATCTGAAAATGTGTTTCTATGAAATTTGGGGTACACTGCAGTTGAATTTGTGTTCTTGTAACCATGAGAACTCAGAGCAGCAAGATGTCTCTGTTGAAAGCATCATCATTTAATGTTTCTTCTATACCTGCAAAGAAAGAGGCCAAGGCCAGAAAGGAAAATCAGGATCGGGCAGCAGGCCACATCTGGGTAGACTGTCTCCTTAAGCAAGATGGTATGGAAGACACTGCTGGAAAATGCGAACTGCTGGTGAAGGAGGCACATTGTGAAACATTTGCGAATGAAGTCTCTCCTGTATCACCTACTATTTTGAGGATAGCACTGAGCTTTGGATCATTTCTTTATCTCTAATGCTGGCATCTAGTAATGCTTTAAAAGTGTGAATTGCTTTGTGAATTTTTTGGCAATACTTTTAATAGTATGAATATATAACTATTGACCATTTAAAGCTGTACTCCAGAGCTAAGGGTAGAGCTAGGAACAGGAGGATCAGGAATTCAAGGTTCTCAGTTGTATAGAGAATCTGAAGCCTATATGAAACAGGCTATATAAAACACTGCCTCAAAATGTAAATGGCCTGACATGGTAGCATACATCTTTACTGCCAGCATTCTGGAGTCAGATACAGGCAGCTCTCTGGGCATTCCAGAACAGCCTAATTTATTTACATAGTGAGTTCCATGACAGCCAGGGCTACACAGTGAGGCCTTGACTCACAAAACAAAAATTATAAGGAAGGCAGGGATTTTGAAAGTTCAAGGCTACTGAGGATCACAGAACAGTTAAAAGCAAACCTGGAGAACTTAGCAAGACTCATCTCAAATCTAAAAGAAAAAAAATTAAAATGGCTGGGAATGCCAGGCATGATGGCTTAAACCTGTAAGCTCAGTACATGGGCGGCTTACAGGAGAGGTAAGGTAGTCTGGGAGGTATGTAGAGTGCCACAAGTTTCAGGCCAGCCTGAGCTACAGAATGAGGGCCTGTATCAAAAAGGAAAACAGAGCTGTGAAATAGTTCAGTTGGTAAAGAGCTTTCAAAGTGTGTCCAAGGCCACAGGTTCAATCCCAGGATCACAACTGAATATTTTCAAAAAAATAAAATTAGGGCTACCATGTAGCTAAGTTGATAGAGGGCCTGCCTAGTACAACACTTCATGTAGTAACAAGCCTGTAACAGGAGGATCAGAAATTAATCATCCTAAACTGCATAAGTTTGAGACCAGCCTAGCATAGGGAGACTCTGTCTCATAGATATAGATGATAGATAGATAGATAGATAGATAGATAGATAGATAGATAGATAGATAGATACATAGATACATAGATACATAGATACATAGATATAGATATATAGATACATAGATACATAGAGGAAGAGATAGTTATATGTCTAGCTGGGCATGGTAGCATACACCTGTAACCCTTGCACCTTTGGCAGAAGCATGAGGATCTTAAGTTCAAGGGCAGCCTGTCTCAGAAAGCCAAAGAAAGAGAAGGGGCCTAGGCCCATGATGTACAGGCTGCAAAAGAACTCATTAAGACAGAAAAAGACAAAAGTAGCATGTATTAGATACAACATACTACAGCCATAGTGGGCAAGACAGAGAGAAACTGTTTATGTACACACATTCTTAGGGGGAGCTGTTATGATGGTGGAGTGAGAGGGGTGTTTTATGTAGGAAATCAGGCAGTGTCTTAATGTTATGGAGTCCTGGAATAACTGCAGTCTGTCCTTCCTGGGGCTAGCAACAGCCTAGCCTTCAGGAAGGATAGTATTGTCCTGAGTCCAAAGAATCAAAAAAGGCTCAACACAACCACCCATACTAAACTGGGATCCACATTTTGGACCTGGAGCTTTCTTTTATTAACTCTTTCTGATAAGATAACGGTCCCGTGCTGTTTGGAAACAACAGTGACCTTGCTCACAGACCAACCTGCTGTTCAAGAAAAGCAGCCTCATTCTGATGTTAGGACAGCTCAATGCAGCCATTTATCTCACATCGTGTCCACACTGGGGCTGTGGCACAATGGGGGGATGCTTTTCTACCATGTACAAAGCCCTGTGTTAAGTTACAGCAACACACAAAACAAAACAAAAACAAAAACAAAAAAAACCATGTACTTTCAAACCAGACATAGAACTGATTTTTCTGGTTAATTTTTATGTTAACTTAAAACAAAACAAAACAAAACAAACAAACAAACAAAAACAACAGCTCACACCGTAATTCCAACATTCCAGGCCAACCTTGTCTACAGAGTGTGACAGAGCTTGTCTTAAAATAAGCCAGTAAGATGACTCAGCCAGTAAAGGTACTTGCTACCAAGCCAGTAAAAAGTTCAAGGGCAGCCTGGGCTACCTAAAGACCCTGCTCAAAAACTAGAACAAAACGTTCTCCTCACCTACCAAGGGTTTTCTTTGAATTAGACTTTGAGAACTGTTGAAAGGAAAGTGGGAAAAGGGAGAATACCAAATGGGAAAAATCAAGAAATGTGACTAGGGATATGAACTAGTTGGTAGAGAGCAGTCATATGAACCAGTTGGTCAAGAGAGTTCCTACAATGCATGAGACCTTGGAGTCTTGGTTAGAGTTTCTGTTGCTGTGTTACATACCATGACCAAGAGAAACTTGGGGAGGAAAGGATTTATTTCTGTTTATAGATTGTAGTCCATACTGAGAGAAATCAGGGCAGGAACTCAAGGCAAGAACAGAAGCAGTGGTCATGGAAGGATGCTGCTAACCAGTCTGTTCCTCAGGGACTGTTTATCTGTTCAACCTGCTTATAGCATCCAGAACCACCAGCCCAGAGGGACAACACCGACAATGGGCTTGGCCTTCCCACAGGCCAATCTGGTGGCAGTATTTTCTTTCTTTCTTTCTTTCTTTCTTTCTTTCTTTCTTTCTTTCTTTCTTTCTTTCTTTCTTTCTTTCTTTCAAGATTTATTTATTTATTTTTAAAGATTTATTTATTTCATGTATGTAGGTACACTGTAGCTGTCTTCAGACACTCCATAAGAGGACATCAGATGCCCATTACAGATGGTTGTGAGCCACCATGTGGTTGCTGGGATTTGAACTCAGGAACGTAGGAAGAGCAGAGTGCTCTTAACCGCTGAGCCATCTCTCCAGTCCAGCAGTATTTTCTTTCTTTCTTTCTTTTTTTTAAAAGATTTATTTATTTATTATATGTAAGTACACTGTAGCTGTGTTCAGACACTTCAGAAGAGGGTGTCAGATCTTGTTACAGATGGTTATGAGCCACCATGTGGTT
>NC_034613.1:12940539-12982402 GCF_900095145.1 Mus pahari | reverse complement strand
GTCCTGGAACTCACTCTGTAGACCAGGCTGGCCTCGAACTCAGAAATCCTCCTGCCTCTGCCTCCCAAGTGCTGGGATTAAAGGTGTGTGCCACCACTGCCTGGAGATAAATTAAAACTGTCTGTGCTTCCATCAAAAAGCTCCCTGGAAATCAAGAGCTGTGAACTCAGTGCACACGCTGAGTATTCCCATTTCCCCGATGATGAGATCATAAAATGTAATTAGCTGCAAGTAATTTATGCACTGGATCCATTTCCCTGTCATCTGTTTAATTCAGTAAATCCAACAAAAGTATCCACTGGTATGATGATATCCTGCCATGCTAATGTGCTCATCTGGCTAATCATCAACAAGCCAGTTTTATTTAAACTGAGTTTTAGGCTGGAGAGATGGTTCAGTGATTGAAAACATGTACTGTTCTTACAGAGGACCTGAGTTCAACTCCCAGCAATCACATCAGGCAACTAACTTACAACTGCTTGTAACTTGAGCATCCAAGGGATGCCCCAAACTTTGGGTACATGCACATATATAGGCATACATATGTGTACATGTAAATAAATAAATAAATAATAATAATAATAATAATAATAATAATAATAATAATGTTTTTAACTGAGTATTAATGCCTGATTTGGAATATCTTTTTATCTAAAAAATGTACATGTATCATATTCTTTCCCTTCCCCAACTCCTCATAGATTCCTATTCCCTACTTACTCAACTTCATGTTTTCTACCCCCAGCACTTCACCAAAATAAAGGTTATATCAAACTAATCAGATTTGAAAAAGTGCAAAACAAATAAGGCCCAAACTGGGATGTGGTGGTATCTACCTTTAATCTCAACACTCACATGAAGAAGAATCAGATGAAGACAGATCTTTGAGTTGAAGGCAAGCCAGTGCTACACAGAGAAACCCTGTTTGGAAAAAATGAAATGAAATGAAATGAAATAAAATGGAACCAAGCCATTAAGTCTGTTTTGTGTTGCCCAACCTCCCGGGCATGGGGCATGCCCTGGAGTGTGGTTGATACCCCCCAAGGATACTCACTTGGGGAAAAATGACTTTCCTGTTCCAAACAGGCATCAATTGTAAATACCTTCTTGGCTGGTGAGCCTTTGTGCCTACTTTTCAGTGCTGGGATTTTGTGCAGGTCTGTGCTGTGCTGTAGCAGTCTCTGTAAGTTCAAATGTGTACCAGTCCCGTTGTGTCTGGATGACATTGTTTCCTTGGAATCATCCATCACCTCTGGCTCTTAGAATCTTTCTTCTCCCCTATCTCAGAGATCCCTAAATTTAAGGGCAGGGTTTTGATAAGGACCATTTCAGACCAAGTGCTCCAGTCTCTCACTCTCTAAACATTGTCTAGCTATGGATCTTTTAGTTAACTACCATCTACTTCAAGAAGCTTCTCTGATGCAGGTCAAGTGATGCTCTGATGTATGAGTATAGCAATATGTCATTATGGGTCATTTATTGCTATGTCCCTTTAGCAGGATAATAGTACATTTTTCCCTAGGCCCGCATGACCTATCTAGTCTATCAGTGTTGGGTATGGGCTCCATTTCATGGAGCAGACCTTAACTCCTACCAAAGAGTGGTGATTACTCCCATAACATTTGCTTCACTATTGCACTGGTATATTTTGCAGGCAGGTCACAGCTGTAGGTCAAAGGGTTTGTATTTCTTTTTTTTTTAAGATTTATTTATTTATTATATGTAAGTACACTGTAGCTGTCTTCAGACACTCCATAAGAGGCCATCAGATCTCATTACAGATGGTTGTGAGCCACCATGTGGTTGCTGGGATTTGAACTCAGGACCTTCAGAAGAGCAGTCGGTGCTCTAACCCGCTGAGCCATCTCACCAGCCCGGGTTTGTATTTCTTAAAATCAGATCATCTTCAGTTCCATTGTGAGTTTGACAGGTTTTGATACTTTGTCTCAAAAGAAAACCCCACCCAAGAACAACAGCAAAAAGATAATATCTGGCATTGTGGCATATGCTACCTGTTATCTCTAACTGTGAGGCATGTGCAGGAGAATCTCTTATTTGACAACAGACCGGGTTGCATAGCAAGACTGTGTCTTAGTGAATAGCACAAACAAAACAGATAAATATTATTTTGTGCGTTTGGTGAGGGAAGAGATAAAGTATTAAAAAATGTCAAACTCACAATGTAACTGAAGATGATCTGATTTTAAGAAATAAATAATTTGCCATGAATGATGGCATGAACTTTATACCTTTAATCCAAGCATTAGGGAGAAAAAGGCAAGCAGACCTCTGCGTTCAAGGCCAGCTTGGTTTACAAAGTGAGTTCCAGGAAAACCAGGACTACACAGAGAGACCCTGTCTTTTAAAAAGTTGAGGAGCAGGGGCTGGGATGTAGCTCAGTGATATAGCTTATGTCTACCATACAATTGACCAAAGGTTTCATCCCAAAACAAAAGGTTGGGATTGAAGAGGGGAGGAGAGGGAAGGGCTTTGGTTTCATTATGGGAGTCTCCAGTCCAGTTTCTTCTTCAGCAGCAGAATGATAACCTCCATTGTCTGTATTGTGGGTTAAGACAAAGATACAAGGAATAGCTGAACTGTGGGAAAGCAGTGCTAGAGAAAGTCAGCTCGATCCAAGTGTCTACTTTCCAACCTAATGCCAGCAGTACTAACTAGTAAAGCAGCCATTGCTACACCCACTGTCTTGCTATCCTGTGATAGAGAGCCATTCACAAACCAGGGTGGCATCAAGCAAATAAGAGCAGGCTGGAAAGCAATAAAGCTAACGAATGAGATGATCTAAACTAATTTACTAAGTTCTAGAAAGTTGCCCTACCAATATAGCTCACCCTTCAATTAACAGGAATACATTTCCTTCCTCCTTCCTTCCTTCCTTCCTTCCTTCCTTCCTTCCTTTCTTTCTTTCTTTCTTTCTTTCTTTCTTTCTTTCTTTCTTTCTTTCTTCTTTCTTTCTTTCTTTCTTTCTTTCTTTCTATTCTTTCTAAGCTTAAGCTTATATTATTAGCAGAGGTTTAAAACACTTTCTTTTTCTATAAACACTGTACTTGCTCTAATGCACATTTAGAAGGCAGGGGTGGGAAGAATGTAGCTTTGGAAAGAACATTTTGTTAAAGATATCACTTACTCGCTAACTATTTTGGGCAAAATGCCTGAAGAATAGCTTCATTATCCATGACTGGACAAGATAACACCACGTTCCTGATTGCTATCCAAGTTCCTGGTTGCTATCACTAGGAAGCACGAGAAGCCATTTGCAATTTCTAAACTCCTGTAAACATAGCTTTTTATGATATGAGGGCAAACAATTTTTAAATAATTATTAAAGTATTTTGATTGCCAGGGTAGAAGAAAGACAGATTTGATTTTCAAATACATATTTCAGCTAGGTGTGGTAGCATACTCTTGTCATCTCTGCTTCCCTAACAAGCTAAGGAAAGAGGGTCTCCAGTTCCATGCCAGTCTGGGAAAAATAAATAAGAAGAATAAAGGTACACTGGGACCCTAACATAGCTCTGTGACAGAGCAAATGCCTAGCAAGCACAGAGCATTAAGTTTGATCCCCAGGGCTGATAAGTGTCCTTGTAAACAGTTTTCAGTCAGCACTTCTGTAAGGCAGGAGGATCACTGATCCAAGTTTGAGGCAAGCATGGGCTATTCAGTGAGATCTTGACTCAAAATTACAAATAAAAATGATGAAGATTTATCCGATCACAAAAAGCTATAAACTTTTCATAAGTACATTACCCTTTTTGAAGTCAAAGCAGTATAACCTGGCATCATGATTGAGACCTATATTCCCAGCCTCAGGAGATCAAGTTAGGAGGACTGCCAGGAAATCAACACTAGTATGGACTACATAATGAGTATCAGGTCAGCCAGAACTACATAAAGTTTCTGTCTCAAAAAACTAAAAATTAGCTGGGTAGTGGTGGCACACGCCTTTAATCCCAGCACTTGGGAGGCAGAGGCAGGCGGATTTCTGAGTTTGAGGCCAGCCTGGTCTACAAAGTGAGTTCCAGGACAGCCAGGGCTGCACAGAGAAATCCTGTCTCAAAAAACAAAAAACAAAAACAAAAAAAAAGTCTGACAGTGTTAAAAAGTAGTAAACTGAGCCAGGCAAAGACAGCCAGATCTCTAAGTTCAAGGCCAGCTTGGTCTACAAAATGAGTTCCAGAACAGCTAGGGCCACACAGAGAAACCCTGTCTTGGAAAATGCCCCCCCCCAGCAAAGTAAGAAACTCACTCTGTAGACCAGGCTGGCCTCAAACTCACATAGATCTGCCTGCCTCTGCCTCCTAAGTGCTGAGTTAAAGGCATGCACCACAACTCCTGGATCTAGTTTTTTAAACTATTTTTAAGTGTGGTGTGTGTGTGTGTGTGTGTGTGTGTACGTACATACAGATGCCAGAGGCATTGAGATTTCCCTGGACCTGGAGTCACAGGTGATTGTGAGCTGCCTGACATGGATGGGTTCAGTGAATTATTGAATTCTGATTCCCTGGAAGGCTCTCTGAAATGCTGAACTATTTCTCCAGTCCTGAGACAGGGCCTATCTATATACCCTGGCTTCACTAAAACTCACTTTCTCAGCCAGAATGATCTTGAATTTGAGACTATAAGGTTCCTGCCTTAGCCTTCTGAGTACTACAGGGGCGAAGCATTCTGTCTCACATGGCAGGCATCTAGGAAACAGCTCAGTGATTGCACAGTACTGACCTCACCAGTCACCAGAGCTCAGAAAAGTCTCACCCCATTACCAACCTAAACACTTGTTTTGGACCCAATTAACAGCAATATCTGAAAAATTACATTATTTTTAAGAAAATATAATTCTCAAGAATTATACGTTCAATGGAGTCCTTTTGGGAATTCCAGTAGTTTTCTTCACACAAATAGACAAAACAATCTTAAAGTTCATATGGAACCACAAAAAACTGAGTGGCCAAATAACCCCTAGGAAAAAAACAAAGCTAAAAGCACTACACTACCTTATCTCAAAATTGCACAGTACATCAAAGAGTATAGTACTGGCATAAAAGTACTTACTGACCAACTGGTAGAACAGGAATGTTCTTCCTTACAGGCAAGGAAATAGTTTTTTGACAAAAGTGCCAAGAACAGGCAATAGGAAAGGCAATAAATGTTGCTGGAAAAGTAGACAGAGATATGCAGGAAAATGATAGTGGATTTATTTCACAATATATACAAGAATCAACTCAAGCCAGGTATGGTGCCACATACTTATAACCTTAGCATTTGGGAGGTGGAGGCAAAAGGATCTGACATTCAACATTAACCTCAGCTACACAGTGAATCCCAAGACAGCCTAGGCTACATTTGATCCTTTCTCAAAAACAAAACAAAAATAAACAAACAACAACGACAAAAACAGACCAGGCATGGCAATCTCTGTATTAGGAAGGTAAAGGTAAAAATTTAGCTTATCATAGTGGTGCATGCCTTAGAGAGTTCCAGGACAGCCAGAGCTATACGCTATACATATCAAAAATAAAACAAAGCAATCCCCCTCCAAAACACCACCACCACCAACAACAACAAAACCTAACTACACAGGTAAGAAGTTTAAGGTCATTTTCTACTACATAATAAGATCAAGACTAGCCTTGATGTGAGAGTCTTTCAAAAACAAACAGAAATAAAACACTCACAAAAACAAAAACAAACAAAACAACAACAAAAAACCCACCACGGCCAGCTGATATAGCTAAGGAGATAAACTCACCCACACCAAGACCAATAGCCTGAGTTCAATTCCTGGGACCCACATGGTTAAATAAGAGTATTGATTCCCACACACTGTCCTCTGACCACCTCCACCTGTGTGCCATGGCCCACACATTCCCCTCTATACATACACACAAAATAAAACTTAAAAAAACAACAATCACCTGATTCAGAGTCAAGATACTAACTAGCAGAGAACATCACATTATGTAATAATATGAACAATGACGTGATATACTATTCTTGATCTTTCTTCCTGGCATAGAGCTAAAACTCTGGGATTCCGGGTATATGCTACCATGCCCAATATATACATTTTATTCCTTTCTTTCCTTTTCCTTAGTGTCGGGGTAAATGGAGCCCATTGTTCATAAAAAGCCCTGTTAACCATACTTGAATTTATAGCAATGAGGTGACCTTTGGTAAGTCCCTAGGTGGCTTCAGGATAAGGGTTCATTGCTATAAGAAATAACCTAGAGATTAGAAAATTGGAACTTTAGGACTAGCATGGTAGTACATGGCCATAATCCCAGCAGGAAGAACAGTTCAAAATCATCCTGGACTACGTAATGAATTTGAAGTTAGCCTGGGATGTATGAGATTCTATCAATGGTCTCTCATCTACCTCTAAAAAAACCAAACAAGGCTTTCAGCTCCCACCTCCCAGGTAGGGCAGAGGAGTCAGAAATTAAATCAATCACCAGTAGCCAGTGATTTTTTAAAGCTCTTTTTAAAAAAATTTTAGATTTATTTATTATATGTAAGTACACTGTAGCTGTCTTCAGACACTCCAGAAGAGGGAGTCAGATCTTGTTACGGATGGTTATGAGCCACCATGTGGTTGCTGGGATTTGAACTCCGGACCTTCGGAAGAGCAGCCAGGTGCTAAGCCATCTCTCCAGCCTAGCCAGTGATTTAAGCAATGTCATTGACTTACCTATGTAATGGAATAAGAGCCCTTATATGATATGAAGGGTGTAGAGAGCCTCTCTGGTCCGTGAGCATGGGAGGTGGAAGGTACCCACACCCCATAGATGTTTCTGAATTGTATCCTTTATGTTTTGCATGGCCACTGCAAATTTAGTGAGAACAGCTGTCTGGGTGTCACTAACCAGCACTCCCTTCCTCACGAGGGCTCCATCACTTAGTTATATCCATATGCCACACATTCATCCTGTCTATTCCACCCACAGCTCTCCCCAGAGGTTATAGTTGGCTTCTTTGGACAGCATCTTATGAGAGATGTTCAGTATATACATGGCAACTTTTGGCTGTTCAGTAGTGTTCTTCGGCAAATAACCCTACCTTGTTTTTCTCTAAAGAGATAGAAGGGCAAGTTCCTGGTGGGAATTGTGGTCCTGGTGGGACAGAGGACCAAGCCAAGAGACAATAGAAACCACTGGCCAGTCACAGTACTGATGACAGTCTTCTCAGAGGGTGGTAGTAGGATCTGAGTGTTGGTCTGGCAATTGTCTTTATGCCCCCAAACAATGTTTGCCTATAGCTATGCCTGTCTCTTCCATGTGTGTCCTTGGTTTATTATCTGTAGTGCATCTCAGATCCCTCAAAAGATCTTTCAGCTCAAGAATCCAGACTAATATACAGATATACCAATAGGCTAACAGAACCAAAGCCACTCTTCACTTCTGTGCCCGTTTCCTCATCTGAAACTAGAGATGACAACTCTAGCAAAAGTCCACTATGAAGCCAGAGTTGATATTTGTAAAACGCTTTGGAGCCAGGGATAGTGCATGCTTGTAATCCCAGGGTTCAGAAACAGGAAGACTGCTGCAAATTCAAGGGCAGCCTGATCAACATAGTCCTTACAGCAACTATTTTGAAAGCTTTTGAAAGACAGCACCTGTTGCTCAGGTGACTAATAAACACTCAAAACAGCTAGGTGTGGTGCTCATGCTTTTAATGCCAGCACTTAGGAGGCAGAGGTCCAGTCTCTGAGTTGAAGGCCAGCCTGGTCCACACAGTGAGTTCCAGGACAACCAAGAGCTACAAAGACAGATCCTGGCTCAAAAACAACAAACCCACTCAGAACAGCATCAACTACATACCATACTTGACCTTCAGTAATTAAACTGAACAAAGACCTATGACTGGTACATAATAAGTACATATGAAGAAAAAAACCACACTGTTGAACATGGGAGTCTGGAGCTTTTTATGTATACTTAACACAGAGAAGAAGGTATGGTCTCAATAAGAAAATACACTCTGTGTTCATGTAAACCCCCAGTATCAGCCACTAAGAACACTTTGGCATGAGGAAAAGAGGGAAGGGGAGCATAAATAAGACTAGGAGAGGAAGTCACTGCTGTACGGGCACACACAGGCAGGGGCACACTGCCAGGGGCATAGGGCCTCTTCTTTCTGAGAGAGTAATACAGCGGTACAAGAGAACAGTAGCCACAGACTAAGCCTGAAATGTCTGGGAGGCAGGGGGCGATAAACACAGGAAAGAGAGGGGGTAGACAGGAAAGAGTGGCAAAGGGGGCTTCCTTCTCCATGGTACGTTCTAGGGCTCCTTAGTTGATATCCATGATGTCAGAGTTGGGTATAGAACTGGAGACAGGAGAGGCAGGAGTGTCAGATGAAGCATTCTGGGACTGGCGTCGACCCACATCTTGGCGCTGATAGAACAAGACATAGGCTGCCTTGGACTGCAGAGAGGACATTGGTCAGTTTGGAAGTCAGAGGGGGATAACAGAAAAGAGGGCATGAAGAAGTACAGAAGCTATACCTCAATCTGATTCTCATTCACAGGTGAGACACTATTGTCATCAAAGTAGTGCCACTGGCCACTGTCCTTGTTGCAGGCAAATGTTGTATCTGAAATAAACAGAAACCATTCTTACCACCTTCTTGGCTCTCTAGAGTATCCAAATCTACTTTTATGCTCCCCCTGACTTGATAATTTTGTGCCTGGTACATACAGTGTCCATCACGCATGCCACCATAATGGTTGGAAACTGCGATGAGATCATATTTGTACAGGTCTGGTGAAGACTCATTCTTTGGTTTGATGACAAACTCAGAGAAATCCAGATCCCTGTGGGTGAGAAGCCAGTAAATACTGGTGGGCTCCACCTGTACCTTCCCAGCTCCCACAGCCTTTCTCTGCAAAGCTCCTGACCGGATAGGAAACTGCACCAGGGTGTCCAGCTTCTCCCGGGAAAATTTGGAAAATGAAAAACGCTTCAGGTGGATAATGAGAACTTCAGGTAGCATCCAGAGGTCCAGCTTCTTGGTGGCCAGTTGGTGCTGCTTGCAGGAGGAGCAGTACCTACAGACAGAATCCAGCCTCATCTGCCTCATTCTTCATACACACCATCTAGCCTACAAAGATTCACTCTCATTTATTCCCTCTCCCTCTCAGACAGCTTCACTTAAAAGACTGTAGGCATGTAGCACTTGTTTTCATTTTGCAAAGGATGCTCTGACTTTCTATATGCCTGGTACTCTCATCTGTTTATGTTTGTGAGTACTTCTGTTAAGGGCTCTAGTTAGTACCACTCATGAAATCTCTCCTGAATGCCAGGCTCTCACCAGGGGTTCTCCTTCTCAAGGGTTTCCACAGTGGTGAAGAGTTTGATGCATTCCTTCAGCTGCACTGGATTTTTCTTCAGCATGTATCCCACACAGTCATGCTTCACATAACCCTGGGGAGGGGAGTTAGTGTCCAGAGGATCAGACAAGAGGAAGGTAGAGAAAAATAGGGCAGTGTGCAATCATAGACCAGGTGAGTCAGAACCTGAGACCATGGTGCTCCCAGCGATGTGCAGGTGCCAAGGCCAGGCCAGTCCTGGGCCTGGATCTCTTGGCTCTATTCCTAGCTGGAGTCAGGGGAGGGTGTATAAAGGGTTGCAGTATGAGCTACAAGGGTCTCCCATCCCTTGGGTCCCATTTCCATTTACCTCAGCCTCCACTTCGTCATAATAGCGCCTCTTCATATCTGGTTCCCAATCCATGGCAATGTATGGCTGGGCTAGGGGTGCAGAGGAGATGGTTATGCTCCTGTTGCTAGGACATCCTTCTCCTTTTCTCTGTAACCCTAGCCAGATGACATACTTTGGATGTCTTCAGGGGAGGTGGTCCGGTCACTGGTTCCATTGGAGTTCACTGTCTGAAGAGTAAACAGTTGCTTTCGTCGTCGCCTTGGGGGCCACTGAGATGTGTGGAGGCTGTTGTCTAAGAGGAATGGGCATCTCTCGGTGACCCCAGAGCTGGTCCCAGCCTGCTCCTGCTCTGCTTCTTGGGTACCATCATTAACAGTAGGCCCAGACATTTCCTCCTTTTCTTCTTCACTGCTGCTGTCATCTTCGACATCATCATCCTCATCTTCATCACCTAGGATGGAGAGAATGTCAAGGATCAAAATGTGGGTACTCCAGGGAACTGGGCTTCAACACAGAGGAACCCTGTGTGTGTCATATATCCAAACACAACCCCACTGCTCCTCAGCCCTTCATCCCTGCTAAGTGAGATACACTCATCCTTATTGGGTCTCGCTTCCTTCTCACCTTCTTGGGGACTCACCTTTCTCATCCCCATCATCCTCATCTGAGGTGGGCTTGGTCACATATCGTCTGTAACAGAGCAGAGAAGACTCCCAAGGGAGGGGCACAAGGATAGAGGGGCATCCCAAAGTTTTATTTAGGAATGGTGGAGAAGTTAATGGTAAACACACATGCAAGATGCAAGAGTCAGTCTCTCTCTCTCTCTCTCTCTCTCTCTCTCTCTCAAAATGTTATGTGAATGCTTCATCTCTGAGCTACACTCCCAATTCTTCAGACAGTTTTGGTAAGTTACTCAAGCTGGCCATATGTGGCTTTTTCTGCCACAGCTGCCCAAGTAGTTGGGTTTCTAGGTATGCACCACCACACCTGGCAGTTCTTAATCATGAACCTGGAAAGTGGTGAAGCAATGATGCATGAAAAGGTTAAGAACACCAGCAGTGGCCTGCACTCTAAAGCCTTTGGTAAACAGATATACAATCAGTTACAAATTAATGTCAGAGAAGCCTTTTGAATTAGAATGAAGGAGACATTAATCCAGATAATGTAGCTTTGCTTGCCTTCCATGGTAAGAACTCTGGATTTTAGGTATAAGGATAAAACTACATACAAGTCTCTCTGTAGAGACAATTACATACAAAATGAAGTTGCCTCTACTTTTTCTTGCACACCTCTGTATTCCCAGGACCAAAGAGAAGCACTAGAGAAGCCAGAGGTCTAAAAAGAAAAAGCCCTGCAAAGTCTACTGCCATGTTCAATTTGAACTATCCTTTGGATGTACCAAACAGCAACTCAGAACCCGAGTCTAAGTACTGACCTTGGCCCCTCCCTCAAATGCACTCCCCCTGACCCTAGGACAATGGTACTTACGAAAGCCGGTACATCAAGATGTTATATAGGCCCTCCCAGGAGAACCGGTCCCGGGGCACTGACACCAGGAGAGGGTGCCCAAAAAGTATCAGACCGTAGTAGGAGTTGTTGTAGTCTCTGGATGGGGTGCGCTCCCGCAGGTAAACAGGAACCACAATATCATCTCTTGAACCCTCAACAGGCTCAATCCGACCAGTCACCTCATATCTGTGTGTGTGTAAGGGGGAGTGGTTAGTTTTTTCTTGATTGAGGCATTCCAAGAAAGATTACCCCTCAGTTGTTCCATCTATTCATCTCAGTCCAAAAATACGTTATTTTTCATTTTTATTATTAGTGTATTTGTATGGGTATACACATGCTATGACACAGATGTGGATGTCAGAATACATCTTTCAGGAGGAGTCAGTTCCCTCCTTCCATCATGGATTCAGG
This sequence comes from Mus pahari, assembly GCF_900095145.1. NCBI lineage: Eukaryota > Metazoa > Chordata > Mammalia > Rodentia > Muridae > Mus > Mus pahari. The sequence goes on along the minus strand of NC_034613.1, from coordinate 12,970,808 downwards.
TTGTCAAGGTTTGTGAAAGTGTTTTTACCCATTGAGCTATCTTACCTGCCTCCCCCTAAGATTTTATCATTATTTTATGTGTATGGATGTTTTGCCTGTATGTATATCTATGTATCACATGTATGCCTGGTGACTGCAAAGACCAAAAGAGGGCATCTGGATACCCTGGGGCTGGAGTTACAGTTGGTTGTGAGCCTCCATGTGGGTGCTGGGAATTGAACCTGATCCTCTGGAAGGGAAGCTGGCTAGTGCTTGTCCCAAATATTTTAAAGGGTCTGAAAAATCCATGAAGGATTTGGTATTTTATAAACTACAAGATAACTTCCATAGCATTTTGTTAATATGCTGTTTGAGAAAGAGCCTTGGTAACATGGGAATGCTAGGGGGAGGTAAGAAAAACAAGGATTGAAACATTTTTTTCCCTGTGGAAAACACTGTTTACAAAGAAAATTTGTTTTCACAAACATCGTATTTAGTTGCCCCAAATTTAAAAAATGTTGTGGGAAGCACTTGCCCACCATGTAGGAAGCTTGGGTTATAAATAAATAATGAATACATTTTAAATGGAGCATTTTGCTGGACATCGCGGCATACACCTTTAATCCCAACACATGGGATGGAGAGGCAAGGTGGATCTCTATGTTTGAGGATAGCCAGGGCTACACAGAGAGACCATCTCTCTCTCTCTCTGTATACATACACACATATATACATATATAGTTATAAATATTATATATACTTATACATGTATATTCATGTTTATTTTCTATACTCATAAATATATATATTATATATATATTATATATACTTATAAGTATATGTATTGAACTGTAAGTGTAGCTCAAGTGTTAAGAGTACTTATCTAGCCCAGCAGTGGTGGCGCACGCCTTTAATCCCAGCACTTGGGAGGCAGAGGCAGGCGGATTTCTGAGTTTGAGGCCAGCCTGGTCTACAGAGTGAGTTCTAGGATATCCAGGGCTACACAGAGAAACCCTGTCTTTTTTTTCTTTTTCTTTTTTTTTTTTTTTTGGTTTTTGGTTTTTGATTTTTCGAGACAGGGTTCCTCTGTATAGCCCTGGCTGTCCTGGAACTCACTTTGTAGACCAGCTGGCCTCGAACTCGGAAATCCGCCTGCCTCTGCCTCCCAAGTGCTGGGATTAAAGGCGTGTGCCACCACCGCCCGGCTGAAACCCTGTCTTGAAAAACAAAAAACAAAAACAAACAAAAACAAAAAAAAAGAGTACTTATCTAACATGCTCATGTGTTCTGGGTTCTATTCCCAATAGGACAAAACAAAAGGTGGGAGGAGCATCCTCTATCCATTCCCATCCATTTCCTCACTCACACAAAGATATCATCACGATCCAAGATGCTACTCAGAGGATCCTCCAGCTGGTAGAGCTTATAGAATCGGTGACTGAAGACATCAGCTACTATCATCTGTGAATAGTACAGGGACATAGGGAAAGTCAGTGTGCAAGGTTCTTCCTTTAAACCCTACCTACCCAGCCTCCATCTGCAAAAGTTTCACCTTGTCTGGAGCAACACTTGTATGTGTTGACAGAGCCACACACAGATCTGAGATGTTGCCCTTCTTGGGGACTACAACCCGGTGCTGAGGGAGAAAGAACATTTACAGAAGATCAAAGAAGCTTATAGTAGGTTAATGTAGAAAAGCATGAGAAAGTAATCAAAGTCTGATTGCATGCCCCTCATTGTGTTCCTGTAACCTCACCTGTTCTGGCTTGCGGCGGGGATCCATGGGGACAAAGAAGACTTCCAAGACCCTCCTGGAACAGACAGGCAGTGGGACGCTGAGGTAGCAGAAGGGGTCGAAGGTCACAGAAACATTGCCACAATCAGGACACACCAGTGTGGACTTGAAGAGGCCATGGAAAGTGTCCACGATCACAGAATCATTTCGTCGTTTGTGATTCTGCCAGGCTTCCTGAGCCACTTCCTGTTGACAAGTGTTATGGTGAGTTTGGGGCAAAGGGAAAGGTTTGGGAATAGATTCATAGGGATTTCAGATAAAGGCCACTGTTGAAGCCTAGTGTCAGGGTTACAGCTAGGTCTGTCTGGAACCCATGTTCCCTGTCAGAGCTGGCATTTTGAATGAAGGGTGGGGTCCTAACTGGGGTTAACTCTAAGATAGCTATGGGGACAGATATAGTGCAATGACTGAGGTTGAGATAAAGGTCAAGGTAGGGGAACTGAGAAGATGCTAAGGTGATAGACTGGGGAAAGCAGAGACATCCTAAGGCAGTGGCCATGTAGCTTTAATGGGTAGCCTACCAGATCAGGCCGCCCAGCACCATTGCATAGTTCAACATATTCTTTCTTTTTGACTCGATTGAGATCCTCATGTAGCCCATCCAGGAGGAATGATAGTAGTTCCTGTGAGTCATGCTGCTGGTAGCCCAGAAACTGGGATGCGAAATGGCCAACCTTGTTCTAAGGAGACAGTAGATTGGAGAGTGAGCATCAGATAAGAGAAGCAAGAGAAAAGATGGTGGAAGGGAGCCCATGGGGTTGAGACACACCTTGAACACATTCGGCACAATGGAGCGGTGGTAGCCAGACCAAGTCTGCTTTACCAGATCTGCATAGGCCTCAGCAAGCTCGCCCTTCATGCCTAGAGGGTTCCGGAAGTTGAGCTCCTCCAGGTAGCGGTTGTTGAGAAAGTACTCTGTCAGCTGGGGCACATTGCTCAGGCACTGTGGTAGTAGGGTCCAGTGAAAGAGGTAGAGGAGAGGTGAGGTGGTGCAGGTAAGAACAGAAAAGGAAGATGGGAAGAAAAGGAAATGAGAGAGAGAAGGGGAAAAGGTTGGCATTGTGAATGCAGTATCAGGGGAAATATCAGTATCTCTGGAGGAGGAAGATGGTAGCGCCAAAAGAAAGAAGGGAGAATGGGGAGCAAATGTGGGCACACCAGATCAGAATCATGGAGCCTTGGCTTTCCACCTGATCCCCTGTACTATAGTCTTCTTTCCCCAACCCCCACCCCCTAGCTCTGTCCCCAATTCCTAACCACTATAGTTTGCCAGACATAGACCTAATAGCCCAACCTGTAGGGCCGAGTTCATGAAGCATGTGTTGCCCAGATTGGTAAGGCCACAGATGCCCGGCTGCCCCTGGAAGTCCTCATCCTCGTCCGGTATGTTGTTCCTGGAGTTGGATGAGAAACCCTATGAGATAAGGCCCACTACAAGTGGGTGATCTGTACTTATAGGTTCTGTCTGCCTACTCGGGGGTGATCCCACTCTGCACTACACCCCAAAGGCTCACATGCCACACAGCTGAGCGCTGGGCCAAGTGCCATCTTTGTTTCGAGTCTCCATGATGACCAACTGGGTATAAGGTAGAGAAAGGAAAAAAGGAATGTATTAATGGAAGGGCTCAAGGGTACCCGGCCCTTCCCTGGTCTGGCTACTGCCAGGAATCCATCCACCTGGCTACCAGCACAAAGGTATCCTCTTTACCTGCCCAGTCTCAAGGCAGGCATCAAGCAGTGTCATCTGTGTGTTGCACAGTCGATCCAAAGAGCCCTCTGAGTTCTTGGTCCAGAGGCGCGTGTCTTCCTGAGGCTCTACCAGAAACTGCTCCCGAGCTGTTTGCAAGACTAGGTCTGTGGAGGGTGATGGAACATGACCATATCTTCTGGGACCCCAGAATACTCACCCATGTGATAGTGTTAACTCATTCTCATAAAATTTGCTTACATGGCTAATACATTGTATCCTCAGATCATTTTTCACACTTAGAAACTCAGAATTTGAGACCTTCCCGATAAACAAACACTCTTTTCAACCCTCACCCAAGCAACTGGAATATAGCTCAGTTTTTGTAGACTCCAGTAGACATCCAGTGTCTATGCTCAACTTGGCCACCACCACCTTCCTCCACAATTTGACTGTTGCCTTCTCAGGAGGCTGTAAGCTGCTCCCCAGACATCCTCGGGTCACTGAGATATGACCCATGATTAGGAACAGGAATTTATCCCAGAGGCCCTGAAACTCACCCACAGAATCAGTATAGCTAAACTGAATGGTGAGAGCTGTTTCCATATCACTGTGCTGAACGAGCAGTAGCTCTATTGGGTACACTTCCACCTTCCGAATGCCAGGAAGTTCTATGACCTGTGAAGGCAGAGGAGCACCAACACTCAAAGACCTACCCAACTGACAAAGGAATATAGGTATACACAATTCTGGACCTACCCTGAGCCTACATGGCCTTTCTCCCCCACAACTTCCCAGAGAAATCTAACACACACCCTTAGCATCTACCCCACCCATATACCTTGCGCTCAATAGGTGGCTGGCCATCCATTAAGCCATACCAGCTGACCATGTAGTTCCAAGCAGGTGCTGGGAGCAGCACATAATCATCTCCTTCTAGCAGTCTCTCCCTGAGATGCCAGCTTATCTGATCTGTAGGGATAGGGGTACGGATGAGGCAAAACATGAATTAAAGGAACTGTTAATTCTGGTCACCCTACTAATGACTAAGCATAAAGAATGGGAATATGGCCCCTTGAAGGAACAGAAGCGATCAGAACTCCAGGGCAAGGTTAATGGAGAGAGGCAGAAACTTGGTACCTTCAAAGAGCCCCGCATTGTTGATACAGCCAGGAAAGGTGCTAGCATCTTGATCCCCTCCCTTCACGTACACCTCCCACTGTTTATACCAGTGTTTCTCCACAAGGAACCTGGAACCCAGACAGACAACAGGGTGTCACATGATCATTCAGGGGCTAGCAATACAACTTTTCATCATGTTCAGTTACTATTAATCCACTGTTATTTAAGCAGAAAATTTCCAGCACTATGTAAATATAAGTAAAAAGCAAAATTTATTCAGTTAAATGAACATTTGTATATTGGATTACTTGTTTTTTTTCATTCATTCCCAGTTTTAAAAATTATGTCTTGTACCATCTGGTAAGGCCTGGAACATACTAAGTATGTAGCCCAAACTGGCTTCAAGCAGAGAGCTTGAAGCTTCCTTCTGCTTCAGCCTCCTGAATGTTGGGATTAAAAGGTGTGTATATATCCTCATGGCTCAGTTATGCTGTGAATTTTGTTCGGGGTCTCTATTGAGACAGGGTTTTACTATAGTCTTGGCTGGCAGTGAACTCGTTGCCCCTGCCTCCATGCTAGGATCATAGACATAATTCACACTTGGCTTTGTATTTCTATATGTGTATATGTGATTTGTCTATACATTGACGTCCCCACTCTCCAGACCCTAACATATCACTTATTCTAGGAAAATATATTCCCACCTAGGGGCTCATGCCATAAAATCTATCATTCAACCTATCAACTCCTACATTGACATTCCTCCTTCCAGCATTACTGACCTCTACAGTTTATGAAGTTCACTTAATAAAGCTAATTTATAGTTAATAGTATTTTCAATACAAAGGGAGGCCCTGCTCAATTAAAAATATCTTATTAGTTTCTGTTTTGTTTTTGTTTTCTGTTTTCTCCAAAACAGGATTTTTCTGTATAGTGTTGGCTGTCCTGGAACTTGATCTGTAGACCAGGCTGGCCTCGAACTCACAGAGATCTGCCTGCCTCTGCCTCCCAAGTACTGGGATCAAAGGCGTGCACCACCACACCCAGCTAAGATTTTATTTAATTATGTGTATACCTATGTGTCTGTGGATAGAAATGTGTACATGAGTCCAGGTACTCACAGAAGCCGAAGGCTTCGGACCTTCCCTGGAGTTGGACTTATTACAGTGAGCTATCTGACTTGAGTGTCTGCAAGACACTTTTAACCACTGAACCAAAAGCGTATTTTGAAAGAAAATTAATATTAAAATCACTCTGTAGAAAAACTTCAGTTAGTTTAGGATGGGGCTATAGCTTAGTGGTAGACCACTTACCTAGCACTTAAGAGGTCTTACATTGAATTCACACACACACACACACACACACACACACACACACACACACACGTGCACTTGGGAGACAGGAAAATTACTTTGGATGTGAGCCCAGCCAGGGCTAGAGACTGAATCTCATACAAGCCGGAGAAAGTAAATGCAGAGATCACTCTGGGACAGCTTCAGAGTAAGGCAGTTATTCAGTTATTGACTCGGGGCAGGATGGGCTTTTCAAAGCAAGGCCACTAATGACAGTTACCTGGTCAGAGTTAACTTTACCTATCATAAGCCCCAACTACAAATGTTCCAGGGTCCTGCATCATTGAAACACTGCTTCACTACCTGTACAAAACACCCCTGCCTCAACAAAAGCTATTTCTTGCATAATAAACCCTCTTCTTGTGGCTTTTTCTGTCTTGAATTCTTTCATTTTTCATATCCCCACCATCCTGCACAATTAAAAAAAATCTTATAGGTGATAAATATAACATTGCTCTATTGGGTTTATTTAAGTAAGTTTAAATACACATAAAGGCATACTAGTGAGTTCTTTATTGCCCATTATCCTGTGGCCAATATACCCAAAGATGATTAGGAATTAATCTTCTATATAAAATTACTATAGTCCCTTGTCACCAAATTGTTGTCAATTCTTAGGATATATATATATATATATATATATATATATATATATATATATATATTTTTTTGAGACAGGGTTTCTCTGTGTAGCCCTGGCTGTCCTGGAACTCACTCTGCTTTTTTATATTTTTAATAATGTGTGTGTGTGTGTGTGTGTGTGCCTGTGTGCAAGCATGTCCATGTAATTGCAAAGGCCCTTGGAGGCCAGAAGGCATGAGATTCCCTGGGGCTGGAGTTACAGGTGTTTGTCAGCCATCTAATGTGGTGTTGGGAACCGAACTGGGTGTTCGGGTCTCTGGAAGCAGTATGTATTCTTAACTGCTAGGCCATTTCTCCAATCCACCTTTTTACTTCCATTTGAGACAGGGTTCCACTATGTATCCCTGGCTGTCCTGGAACTCACCTACCTTTGGCTCCAGAGTGTTGGGATTAAAAGAATACACCATGAATGGCTGCATATTCAATCTTTTTTGTTGTTGAGACAAGGTCTATGTAGCCCAGACTAATTTTGAACTATATAAAGGATGACCATAAGAACCTAATAATCTTTACCACTATGTTCTTATAAAACTAACTCTACTTTTTGTCTTGATTGTAACATTTCTCTTTTGAGACAGGTTAGATTAAGACTCGTGTTGCCCTGGATGGCCTCGAACTCACAATTCTCCTGCTTTACTTCCCAAGTACTAAGACTTCAGATGTGTGTTATCATGCTCATCTTGTTTTCTAAATATTCTTCCACGGCTGGCCTCAAACTTGCTGCAATCCTCCTGTTTCCATCCCTTAAATGCTGAAATCAGACAAATGAGTCACCATGCCCACTGTTGATCTGTCTTTCCAAACTTAAGACAACGACACTGGAAAAATGCCATACTTATCTCTGGGAGATAAAGTAAGGTTGTTTTCTCCCATCAAAGGGCAACAAGAATAATCATATAGCTCTAAAAGTCTTCAGTTGTTTGAAACAGCACTCACTGTGTGGCCTAAAACTCACTATGTAGATGACCAGGAATCCCTTTGCCTCCAGAGTACTGGCATTAAAGCCATGTGTTACCACACTGGTAACACCAGGAAGCTTCTTAAATGGCTTTCACTTGTCCAACTTTCTTTGAAACAAGTTCTCATGTGGCCTACACTGGCCTTGGCTTTCTGATCCTGTGCTACTACCTCCCTAGTGCTGGGATTAAGGAGCTGGGGTTCATGCCCAGTTCTTCCTTTTAAAATATTTTTGAAAATGAGAAATCAGGACTGGAGAGATGGCTCAGCGATTAAGAGCACTGGCTGCTCTTCCAGAGGTCCTGAGTTCAGTTCCCAGCAACCACATGGTGGCTCACAAACACCTATAATAGGATCTGATGCCCTCTTCTGGTGTCTACAGTATACTCATACATAAAATAAATAAATCTTAAAAAAAAAAAAAAAAGAAAAAAGAAAATGAGAAATCAAGAAATGCACTTTAGAGGCTAGGGCAGAACTCTCACAAGTCCAGCCTGGGTTAACAGTGTGAGACCTCAAAGAAAAATAAAAATGTCCTCAGTTAGCTGTGTAGAATACACTACTGTAACTATCTTTCGCCAATACTTCTTAAGGTCCTATGAAACTGGTTTCTCTTCATGTACTGTTAGTGCATCTCTCTGAACCTAGCCACCCTTCTTCCTTTACTTAAGAACTCCAAAGTTGTTTACTGTTAGGAAGTTTCTGTACCCTGTACAGAACTAACCAAAGTCTCTCAAATGTCCTTGATTTAAATGTGTAGACAATTCACTGTCACAAGAACTAAAACTTGCTAAGGAAACTGTCTTTTCAGAGATTGGAATGTGGTCTCAAAACATAAGCTCTTTAGGAGCTGGGTCAAGTGCTTGCTGGGTTTGGATCCTCACAGCTACAAAAAAATCTGAGCAAAAAGTCTGGCACAAGACAGGTGGCAGTGGCACACCTTTAGTCCCAGCACTAAGGAGCCAGAGGCAGGTTGATCTCTGTGAGTTCGAGGCCAGTCTGGTGTGCAAAGTGAGTTCTAGGACAGCCAAAGTTACACAGGGAAACACTGTCTTGAAAAAACATGACATTTGGTATGGTGATAATCTCAACACTTGAGGGGGGCATGGAGACCAAATACTAAAGGTTTGCTGGCCAGTCTAAAACAGAGCTCTGGGTTCAAAAAGCCCTGTATCAAAAAATAAGGTGGAAGGTGGGTAAGATGGTACAGTAGGTAAAGGTGCTTGCCACCAAGCCCGCTGACCTGAATTTGATCCCCCAGGAAATACAAAGGAGGGAACTGACTCCAAGTAGTTTTCTGGCCTCCTCCAGCACAATGAGTCACATGGTGTACTCCACCCCACCCCCAAATAAATGCATCTAAGAAATTTAATCAGTAAAGATGAATGAGTTACTTAACTGGAATTGTTTTAATCTGCTATTAAACAAAGGATGGGAGGTGCAGATAATACTGACAGATGTATGATTTGAAGCTACTCCTTGAATTCAAATGCTTTATAAACACGTATTTCTCAACTATGACAGCAAACTTTGAGATACTTTGCTCTTAGCTAATTTAAATAAGCATCAAAAAGTGGAGCTTGGCAAAATGTTTCATAACAATTCCAACAGGAGAAACAAATTGGCTTTAATACTCAACCAACACTGGTGTGGTAATTTTTTTTAATGAGGTGAAGTTAACATAAGATTAACCCATTTTAAAGTGAACAATTCATTAACATTTAGTACATTCACAATGTTGTGTACCCACCTCTAGTTACTTCCAAAACATTTTCCTTACCCCAAAGAAGATCCTCTCCTGGCAGGCTAATTTAAAAGACCATTGATAAGGATGACAAGATCATGTGTTATCTACCAATAGCAAAATCATGACACATCTGTCAAGGTAGGAAAGAAGAATGAACCAAAGCTTTGATAACTGTTTGGACATCTCCAAATGAGTTATACAAACAGTCTTGTTACTGTTTGTTTTCAGGATGGATTGAGGCTAGTATTTGCTGGAGAACTGTGATATAATGGCAGAAAGATGTCACTATATCCTCTAGTTTGGGAATTGTAATTTATCTCCCCAGTAATGTATACACATTTCACTGGCAGTGTTGTTTAGGAACTTTGTAAAGTGGGAAAACCTGGAAAAGGCCCTAAATGTAAAGAACAGCAATAGTCTAATGTGGATGTCCCTGATGGGGAGAGGAAGGGGCTGGGGGGCTGATAATCAGAGAGATCAGAGAAATGTTAGAATGGAGAAAGGGTACCAGTTTCCCAAAGCCTTGCAGGTCACTCAGGACTTTACCATTTATACTGCATGAGACAGGAAGCTGTTGGATATCCTGAGGAACACATGGACATAAAATATAAAAATTTAAATATGTATTTAAAAATTACTGCTTGGGGGCTGGTGAGATGGCTCAGTGGGTAAGAGCACCCGACTGCTCTTCCAAAGGTCCGGAGTTCAAATCCCAGCAACCACATGGTGGCTCATAACCATCCGTAACAAGATCTGATGCCCTCTTCTGGAATGTCTGAAGACAGCTACAGTGTACTTACATATAATAAATAAATAAATCTTAAAAAAAAAAATTACTGCTTAAGAGAACAGCAGCATCTTAACACTTGAGAACCCTGGCAGACCAACAGATCAAGGTTAATGTATCAAATTACATCATACAGATACTATTTACCATGGAATATAAGGGCTCACAATCTATTTCACAAACACACTCATATTCATATATATGTGTATATAGTATATGATAGATTTTATGGCATTTTATACATACACATACATATGAATATTGGAAGTTTATTATAATGAAATGTGAAAAGAGCCCTTTAATTCAAAATTTAGGATAATAGTTTCCTATGGAGGGGAAAAGCATATGAGCTTTTTAAGGTAATGTCCTGAATCTTCACATGAATGATGAATCCACATATAAAATTTACTAATTTTTCTTTGAAGTAAACTCACTGAAAATGGGTTTAAAAAAAGCCAGGCATGGTGGAGTATGCCTGTAATCTCAGGTAAATTTCTAAGTTTAAAGCCAGCCCGATATAGTTACTTCCCTGACAGCCAGGACCACATAATAGAGACCCTGTCTCTAAAAAGAAAGGGCAAAATAATATAAAGACTTCTCTATATGCCTTTAGATTCCCCAAATCTAACACACTTTATCCATTTGTTCTATTCTTTTTTCCCCTATCATCTTTGGGGTATTTTCATTTATCTTAAACTAGACAAAAAAAGTGTGCATTGATAGTATACAGCATGATGTTTTGATATATACATTGTAAAACACTAAATCAAACTAGTTAACAAACCAATTATGTCACACAGTTTGTTTGGGTAAGAACATGTAAAATCTATTAAGCAATTTTCATGTATAGAATAGAGTGTTAATAGCTATAATAATGATTTTGTACAAGGGAGCTCTTGAATTTGTTCCCTTTTGTCTAATTAATTTTACATCCTATGACCAATATTTCCATAATCATCTCCCTCCCATGTGCATTTTTAACATAAGATAGTTTTTCAATTATCTGGTAAGTTGTTTACATGATGGTTCCTTATCCCTAAAATTTCAGTATGTATTTTCACCAAAGGATATTCTTTCATAACCACATTACAATTATCACAAGAAATTATCAATACCAATATTTTATCTACTGGCCTTTGTCAAATTTCACCGATTTTTTTCCAATAAAATTTACAGTGAAAGAGAAATAAATTATGAGAAAGAACCCTCATTTTTAAAAATAATTTATTTTTCCTGTTCTAGATCCAAATGAGGATCACGTGTTGCATAGACTTGTTAAACTGCATTAATTCCTTCAATCTGGAACAGTTCTTCAGCATATGCCTTTCACGACCTTGCCATTTTTGAAGCATACAAACCATTTCTTTCAGCAGGATGTCCATTTATGTAAAACGTTTTATACTATAATCTTTGCAGGTCTTACGATTTTCACAATTAAAAATGAGAAGCAACTCAGAGAGAAATAGGAATCCGGGGAGCGGTAAATTTTAAGAGGCATTGATTAGCATTTTTAAAAAATTGGTCTAACAAGACAATTTGTTTAAAGCTGTGGATCCTTTTTAAATAGCCATTTCTGATTACAAAATATTATCACGTAGAAAAAAACTCCCCAAATAATCTTTTGTAAACCACCTGAACTTTTTCCTGTTCTAGGAAGGAGACCTTAGCTAGAGGGGTATAAAAAAAAAAAAAAAGGAACAAAAACAAAACAAAAAAATACCGCGTCACAATCTTTGCTCTTTTGCAGGCGCCATTTTCTGCCCCAGGCACTACCCCTCCTCCACAGTTTGCCCCTCCCCAGCCCTTCGCCTTGTTCCCAGGAGCCAGGCACCCTCCCCATACCACACTATTCCGCCCCTCGGCCCACAGCTATTGGCTACGGAGTTGCTCTTCAGCGGACGCCACCAAGCTCGTCGGGTTCACAGGCGCTTCGAGTACTCGTAGGCCGTTCCTTGCAACCGACGCAACGTTTTGTAACACACGCCACGCCCCCGCGTTAAGTATGGAGCCAGCCGCCTTTCCAGGCTCCAGGTTCCAAGACGCAGTCCCCTCTCACCCCCCTCCCCAAACGATGCAGTCCCCTGACTCCCACGGCCAGCCCCTTCACGCCCCACCCCTATCACAAACCCCATTTTGTCCTTAGGCGGCTGGCTGCCCCACTCGGGCCCCGCCTCTTCCCCTAAAGGTTGAGATTCATTCACTTAGCACTTCCACGCCCCCTCTCTCCCGCCGGTCCAAGCCCCTTCCCCGCCTCGCACCGCTTCATCCTCAGAATTTGATTTCTAAGTACCCCGCGATACTAACACCCCCACGGTTCCCTTGGCCAAGGCTTCATTGAAGCCCAGCCTCACCAGCTTTCGCCAGCTCGCAGTGGACGCTCTCGCCCATTCCCGATTTGGCGCCACTGTTCATCCAGGTCTGGCATTGCCTCGGGCTGTGTCTCTCTGTCCTCAACAGAGGCCGGGACGGCAGCTGCAGCTGGGTCCGCTGCGACCGCCGCCATCACCGTCTGTCCTCCTCCAACTGCCGACGCAACTGAAGATAGGAAGACGACCCTCAACTGGCACTTCCGGATTCTGTCCCGGAAACGGAAGCAGAGCCCCCCAACAATCAGGGGGCTACTGCCATCTTGGAAACGTCACACTTTGGCGGAAATTGGGTGGTGGTCTGTGGTCTCTGCAGCCAATACCAGGGGTTAACTCTCTTGTTTAGATTAGTGCCTTGTGGAATTCTCTAACACCAGGTGAAATGGTCCTTTGGTGGAGACCAAAGGTTTCCAAAATAAGCAAATGCAAATGTGTGTTTAGGGCCTCACAAAGTATGCTTAGGGCAAGTCTTTGCCCCTTTGACTGCAGACCCCCTACTATGAAAGCGGCGTTTTTGTTAGCCTAACTTGAATTACCTTTCTCATCCATCAAAACCAAATGTATGGGCTAGAGATATGGCTCAGAGATTAAGGGCACTCGTTGCTCTTGCAGAAGATAGGGGTTCAATTCCCAGCACCCACATGGTGGCTCACAACTATCCATAACACAGGTTCCAGCGGATCAGCGGGAATGTACAAGGTACACATATATACATACACGGAAAACATTTATATACATGAAATAAGTTTTTTTTTCTCAAATAGAGTTTACCATCTCCTGAGAGCCTGAACTAGGGTGTGACTCTCTGTGTGTTTGTCTGTGTGTCGTCTGTCTTTTCTATCTTTGAGACAGGGACTTTGCTAAATTGCCCTAGAATTTCCTCCAACTCTATGAAGCCCAGGCTGGCAACTGATTTGCCTTGATCCTCCTTCCTTAGCCTCCAAAGTGATGGATTACAGGCATGCACTTCAACATTCAGCTTCCTGAACTAGAGTTACCAGACAAATCTGATGTGTTTGTTGGAAGCACAATACTTAGTCTGCCCAGTTTAAGTGATTTGTTGGACTTAAATAGCAGCCTTGGGTAACAAATAACTGTATTGGTTTTGGCCCATGAGTAACAATGTGGGAAACTGAGAGGCAGAAATGTGAAATCATTTGTCCTCAGCTAGGATGTGCCATAGCACTGCAGACCTAGTTCCAGAGCCGTGTCCTTAAACATCAGGCATATCCTCAAACTGTGGTCACATGCTATCAGCTCAGGAAATCCTCTCAGGAGGTTTTACAGAATCAAGACTTTCTGCAGTATCTTCACTCTCATTTTCATGCATATATAGTGGAATTATTCAGAGGGTGTCTTGGGAATAACCAATTCATTGAGTGTTGTCCTCAGTCTTTAATATAAAGGAAATCTGATGACAAACATGTGAAAACCATTAACAGGCCAGGGTTTCTTTTGGTATTTTTTGAAATAGAGTTTCAATTCTGAACATGAAGCTCAGATTGGCCTTGAACTTATGGTGATCCCCCTGCCTTAGCCTCCCAAATGCTAGGAGTACAGGTTACAGGTTTACCAGGCTCTATGTCAGACTTCAGCACTACTGCAATTTTTTCTTGTGAGAAGTAGCATTTTAGGGTATTAAGCTGTTCCCTGATCTCTACTTCTAGAAAATGGTGGCAACTATCACAACAAAGGCTGTGTATCGCCAGACATTACCAGACATCCTTAAGTGTGGAGGTCATCTCTGGTTGAGAAACATCCTATTAGGCTGTTTCCCTTTTCTTGTAGGCTCTCAGTTCTACTGGTCAGTGATGACTTTAATTCTCTGTACTTCTCCACCTACCTTTCTTTTGGCTGTCCTCGCCTGTTGACAACCCACAAACTCCCCACCCCAAATCATGATTTTGGGGCTAGTTCAGTTTACCTTCACTATTACCAACCACACACAGACAAGAACAAACTTTAAAGTGTGCCTTCCTATTCCTATATAGATCCCTGTGCCCACAGGTCTGCTTGCACAGTTCAACCTTCCTCCCAATCACACGATCTAATTTCCCTCTTATTTTCAGTTAGCTTCTGTAGGGAGTTTGATTTTACGGTAGTGGTGAGGTGTCTGCTGCAGTGATTCTATTATCTAACCCCAACCTGACACAGATGAGGTCACAAGTTAGTTGTATGAGCCTTGAAGGAAATTTAATTTGATCCCTGACCCCAAAGACTAGTGTAGAAATGGAGTTTGGCACAAGCAGATAATTGCTCTTTAAATCCACGTGAACTGACTTCCTTCATTCCAGTCTGTTTCTCCCCACTTAGCTTGCCCCTCCCCCAATCCTTAAAGCTGGTTTCTTCACCTTCTAGGACATAAGAAGTCTGCTGAGGAATTTGTGGACATCCTATCCATTACAAAACTGAAAGACTGACAGGAATGGGAAGATGTGCTTTTTTTTTTTTTTTTGAGACTGGACTTCTCTGTGTAGCAGTAGCTGTCCTGGATCTCACTCTGTAGACAAGGCTGCACTTGAATTTGGACATCTGCCTGCCTCTGCTTCCCAAGTACTGGGATTAAAGGCATGAGCCACCACCAAAAGTAGGCTGTCCTATTTTTTCAACCCTAGGACTAGACAGACATTGTGGCACATTGCACATTGTAGTTTCCAATTGAGACTTAAAGTGTTTACAAGGACACAGTGATTAAGAGGTTTATTAGGTCACCACTGCTGTACTTCCATAAACAACCACTTAGCCTTACTAATACTTGTATTTGCCTGGCCCTGTCCATCCCCCTTTTTTTGTCTGCAAGTCTTTTCTTGGCTCTTCCTAAAATGGTGGGATTCATGGAAAGAGGAAACTAAGTGGAGGCCAGAAGTCAACATATGCTGTCAACCTCAATTGCTCTCCATCTTTTTTGAGACAAGGTCTCTCTCTGAACTTGGAGTTCACCAATTCTTTACAATGGCTGACCAGGAAGCTCCAGGGATCCTGCTGACTCCACTCCACAGTACTGAGATTACAAATGCCCCCCCCCCCCCGGCCCCCAGTTGTTTTTCAAGACATGATCTTTTCTGTGTAGCTCTGGCTATCCTGGAACTCTGTATACCAGACTGGCCTCAAATTCAGAGATCCACCTGTCCCTGCCTCTCGAGTGCTGGAATTAAAAGCATGCATCACGCCGGGCGCAGTGGCGCATGCCTTTAATCCCAGCACTTGGGAGGCAGAGGCAGGCGGATTTCTGAGTTTGAGGCCAGCCTGGTCTACAAAGTAAGTTCCAGGACAGCCAAGGCTACACAGAGAAACCCTGTCTCGAAAAACAAAAAACAAAACAAAGTATGCATCACCTTTAAGCCTTTAAATGAGTGGTGGTGACCTGAATTCAGGTTTTCAAGCTTGAATAGCAAGCGTGTTACTAAATGAACCATCTCCCAAGTTTGGGTTGTTGCAAACTTCACCATGCTGATGACTTCCAGGATTTTTAGAAACCAGCCCAAACTTCTGGCTCTATGGCCTCACTCTTGAACTTTTCTAAGTCTACTAGATTCCTTGAAGTGGTCAAAACCCTACTTTACTTTCATTCTCTCTTCAACTGACCTCTTCATAGTGTCAGACTGGACCTTTCTGCCTCATACCACTCTAGATCTACTGGTCCTTCCAACTTTCTTCAAACAACTTTCTTATACATTTCCTGTCTCCATCCTTTCAGGCTTGTCTACGAGATAAATCTAACTCATCTGTGCTCAGTGCATGATTCCCATTAACACAATTAAGTCCACCCTACTGCTTCAACTCATCCTATCATTCTAAGTGCAATTCCTCCAAAGTCTTTATTCTCCCAGTCCCACCATACTTCCAGCCAACTCTTTCCCAATGTTCTTAGTTGATGGGACCAGGTATGAATTCATGAAGGTCCCAGTAATCACCATAGCTTGAGCCCCCTTGCCTTTTTGATGATTTATAACCAGACTTTGAACTTTAGACTTTTTTTAATATTTCATACAGCGATTATGGTGCATTCAGGAACCCAATCCCCCCAAACCCCACTAGGAGGGCACCCTCCCTTGCCCTCCCACCCCGCTTAAGGGTCCCAAGGCTTAAGGTGGAGGAAAGGGAGTAAACCATACATCCAGGAGACTGTCCTTGGCCTGCCTTACCCTCCCAGGGACTGGGGTGTAACAATTGGGCACAAGCTCGCACATGTCCCCCTGCTTGTGCACATATACATATTATATGGCTCCTTACTAAGCTGGTCAATTCCTGGCAGAGCCCCTACTCAACAGCACCGAGTAGGACAGGGCAGGAGGGCTAGGCAGAGCTGGGCTGGGGAAGACCCTGAGAAGGAAAGAGGCCCTGGCTACGGGACTAAAGGAGGGAAAAAGTAGCCCCCACCATGTCCATCTCCCAGTCTCTGGTAGTTCTCAGGTCCCCCTATAGCTGGGGACACTAGGTAGGGGAGGAAGGTGAGTGGCTGAGGCATGCTTTCCCATAGCCAATCCCAGGGTATAGTGATGGTCAGGATCTGAATAGGGTCTGGGTCCCTACCTCTCAAAGGCTGGGAGTGGGACTTCATTGCACAAAATACTGTAGGAGAGCCACACTCAGGGAGTAGCGCCCAACCAGTCTGTATACAGAGATATTGCATTAAAAAGTGAGAACCTCATTTAAAATAATAAAAAATACAATAAAAGAAACTAACAAAAAAGGCCCATACAACAGAGGCAAGTGGGACAGGTGGCAAGCAGGCAGAGGATGCTCAGACCCAAGGCATCACTCACTACCTTCTAGTCAAAGTCAATTAAGAGCCTGGCCTGGGCTAGCTCCAAATTCCTGGCTGGCCATGGGGTAGTGGTCCTGGGAGAGAGTGTGATGAAGAGGGGAAGGCCTAGCCTTAGTGTGGAAAGCTGGCATGGCCATTCTGTTCACCAGCAACTACCAAGACAGAGACAGACACATCAAGCAAAGTAGTGGTGAGAGCTTTGTTAGCACCCAGCAGACAGGCCAATGGTTGGGTTGACAGGCCAATGGTTGACAGGCCAGGCCAGTGGTTCGGTGTTTGGGCACGTGGCAGGGGACAAGTTGGCAGGGTAGTGTGGCTCAGGCAGGTAAGCAGGCAACAAGCAGGGAGGATTGCAGATGGGGGCTGCCCTGTAAGGGGTGTGGCATCCCTCCAGCCGCTGCCTGCTGGGGCCTTGGTCTGTGGCTTAAAACTTGGCTTAGAACTCGGTATCCACCACACGGAAAGCTGGCCTGCCTGCAGGGGAAAGCAGAGTGAATGGCTGTGAGTGGGCAAGCAGGTAGGTGGATAGAGCAAGACAAGAGGGCCACACTTACCTGAGTCAGGCATACAAGTGGACCGAATGTTGGCCTCCTTTTGTAGCTGTACCTCCTTTAGTGCAAATATGGAAGTAGCTATAAATAAAGAGGTATGTAAGTGGGGGATGACCTATGGGTACAAACCCCACATGGCATAAGTTGCTTCTTCTTTTGAGAAGCTTGACTTTCTTCTGTCACACTGCCTATAACTAAGGAAAATGGGACATGGAATACTGCTGGACAAGACAAAAAGTACTAAGTTTATCAAGTATGATATATGATGCTAATATAAATACTACTCACAAATCCATACAATAGGTGGTGGTTTGGGATTTAATTATTAATTCTGTGGGTAGATATCAAAGGTGAGCTCAATTATTTGGTGTCATGAACCTTTTTTTTTTTTTTTTTTGAGATATGGTCTCTATAACCCTGGCTCTCCTGGAACTCACTATGTAGACTTAGCTGCCCTTGATTTCACAGAAATGCGCCTACCTCTGTCTTCCATGTGCTAGGATTAAAGGTGTGCACCAGCATGCCTAGGATGAAATACTTTTTAAATTACAGGCATAGTGACTCATGCCAATAATTTGAAAGTTCTTAGGTGTCTGAGACAGGAGGATTGTTACAAGTTCCAGGCTAGCCTAGGCAACATAGCACACCACAGGTGTAGTGACATGCACCTATCGATCCTAGCACTTAGGAGGTGTTGGAAGGATCAGAAGTTCGACATCATCCTAAACTACATAGAAAGCCCAAGGTTTACCTGATTCACAGGAATATTTGTCTCAAGAAGCCATACCACCACAAGCCAGGACTACCTAACATAACTCTAACTTAAAAGAATCCTCCAAACAAACCCCAAATCCCCCAAATCTAAAGCTCCCTGCTATTTCTCATTCCAGGAAAGGGCCTGGAATGCTAAAGACAGTATATATAAGGAAGCTATAGGGGAACTTCTACCATTCGTTTTGAACTGTGTGAAAGTTATATGGGTGTTCAGTTTGCAAAAACTGTGGTGTACACTTTTTTGGATATTGTATCTATATGTACTATATGAAAATTTTCATAAAAAGTAAAAGGAATCCAAGATGAAAACAAAATTCTTTCCTAATAAATATAACCTGACACATGTACATGAGGATGTTCCCTCAGGTATGGCACAAACCAGCACCCTAGGTTCCAATGGCTCTGTTCCACAATGTCCCAACTTGAACCCATTCCCACTCACTGTCAGGAAGTTTGTGGATCCGCTCCCCCAAGCTGAGAAAGAATGGATGTTTCATGGCATCCTCAGCAGAGATCCGATTGCGACCCTCAAACTGAATTAGGCAGAAGACAGTGTATTAGTATACTGGTATCTCAACACATAGGTCTCTTTACCTACCTTCCTCAGAGCCTGCCCTTGGGGAAGTTCCCATTTACCTATTCCTGGAACCCCATCCCTGTTAAGGTTGGCCTCTGAAGATGGTTTTACCTGCAGCAGCTTGGTGAGGAGGTCAGCTCCATCGCTATCAAGTCTAACACAAAGGTAAAGGGATGTGCTTTATACTGAGTTCAGACACTCTGGCCCCTAATGCCCACCTACCCACCAGCCTCACCGGGGTGCATGGCTCAGAAGGGCCTCGGCTCGGTACTTGGGGTAGTTGTATGTTCTAAACTCCTCATTGGACAGGATACCTGGCCATGTCTCCTCAGTTGGGGTTCCTAGTAAGGAATACAAGTTACCCTGCACATCTCAGGTCTTCCCTGCTTATCCCTACAGCTCCTTAGGAACACACTTTCTCCTCACCCAAGATGCGGAAGATGAAGTGCAGCTGTTCTTCCACTGTGGAGCCTGGGAAGAGGGGCCGGCCTGTGGCCATCTCATAGAAGATGCAGCCTACACCCCTGGGAAGGAAAGATACCATAAATATAGGGGAGTTGGCTGGAAAAGCCACCCCCTTCCATACTTCCACCTCGCCTCACCACATGTCAATTTGGGTAGAGTAGTCTGTGGACCCAAGTAGGATGTCAGGGGGCCGGTACCACAGTGTCACCACTTCGTTGGAGTATGTTTTAGTAGGAATTGACTTGGCACGAGCCAGGCCTGAGAGACAAAAAAAAAAAAAAAAAAAAAAAAAGGAGCAACTGGAATAAGGAGGTTGTGGGCAAAGCCTAGAATAAAGTATAACTGGGGATAAGAATGCCTGCCATAGTTAATGTCTGGAGAGGCTGAAGGGGAAAGAGACTGGGTGGTCATAGGGAATTGGGTTACTTAGAGAATAATGCTGAGGAGTCAATGGGAAGAAGGGAGAGGCTGGTGGTACCAAAATCTGCCAGTTTGAGCTCTCCCCTCTCGTTGATGAGTAGGTTCTGGGGCTTGAGGTCTCGGTGTAGCACCTTCTGCCTGTGGCAGTAGGCCAGGCCACGGAGCAACTGGAACAGGAACAGCTAGAGACCCAGGAATGGCAGGCAAAAGTCAAAAGATATCCACTATCAAATTCCCTGGCAGCAGGCAGGCAACGTTCCCTCCCAAACAGACACTGAGCCCAATGTCTTATCACACAAAAGATG
Organism: Mus pahari; assembly: GCF_900095145.1. Taxonomy (NCBI): domain Eukaryota; kingdom Metazoa; phylum Chordata; class Mammalia; order Rodentia; family Muridae; genus Mus; species Mus pahari. Next base: position 12,950,514 of record NC_034613.1, on the reverse strand, counting down.
ATAGGCTCCCAATACCCTCCAATGGCTCCCAGCAAAAACATCATACAAGAAAAAGCTGTTTCTGGGAGAACTGTGCAGTGTGTGGGTGAGTAGGGGCCCCCTCCTGCCTTTTGCTTTCTGTCCCACACCCACTTTCACATTGTGCATGTTGATGACATTTCCACAGTCATCCAGGTACTGCTTCAGGTCCTTGTCCTGAGGACAAAAGAGGTAGTGCAGGAACAAGTCACATACTATGGCTCTTGGCCATTTTCCCACTTCCCTGTGTCCAACTGCTATCCAATCTTACCAAGTATTCAAAGACAAGTGTGAGGGACTTCTCTGTGTGGATAATGTCATGTAGTGTGACGATGTTGGCATGCTTGAGGTCCTTAAGCAGGGATACTGTAGAAAGCACGGAAAAGAAGAGAAGAGTGAGGGCCCCATTCTCAGAATAAGGACCAGATAGATATGAACTTAAGGGTTTCCTTCTTCCCATGTGCAGTTTAGGGTAATGCCTCAAAGCACCTAGCTCTGATTTACCCTATACTAAGAATTAGGTGTGTCTCCAGGGTCCACGTGTAGAAAAGAAGGCTTAGACAAGAGTATTAAGCAAGAGCTCGGGACTACAGCTCCAACTTCATGTGACACTGTATTTTCATAATCTGCTTTTGCTTTCTGGGAAGGGGCCTTGTTCTAAACCTAAGTACACGAGCTGAAATTTGTATTCATTTTCTGTGTAATTCAAATCTACTTCCTGTGATTTCTGAACACCTTAAGGAGTGCTTGAAAAATGAAAGCAAATACCATAATTTACCTTCCTTAATCCATTCAGCTTCCTAATTACCTTATTACCTGGGTATGTAGACAGTAGGCATTCTCATGAAGGCCACAGTGTTGTACAAGTGAGGAGAGGTCAGAAAAACCCCAGTCTCTGTCCTCACTCACCATAGAGAGTAGAAGTATGTGGCATGCAATCAAGAAAGTCTGGGGTGTGCCAGGCAATGGTGGCGCACGCCTTTAATCCCAGCACTTGGGAGGCAGAGGCAGGCAGATTTCTGAGCTCGAGGCCAGCCTGGTCTACAGAGTGAGTTCCAGGACAGCCAGGGCTACACAGAGAAATCCTGCCTCAGAAAAAAAAAAGAAAGTCTAGGGTGGGGGTCCGTACCTTCCCGGATAGCAGTACAGGGTGCCCCTTCTTCGTGCTCCAGTCTGATCTCCTTAAGTGCTACAAGGTTGTCTGTAAGCTTGCTTTTGCCTTTGTAGACAGTGGCATAGGTACCCTGGAGTATAGCAGCAGAGATGCTGTGAGGTTACATGGAGTTCATACTGTCCCCCATCATTACCACAGTCCTTTTAACTGTCTTACCTCACCCAGCTTGTCTAGCTTGATGTAGGTCTCCAGTTTTCCAAAGCCAATCTCAGACTGTGGGGCAAAAGAGGTATGTTGAAGCAGGGTTGCAGAGGGGAACCGGGAAAGTGGGATAGGTGGTATACAGGACAAAAGAAGATACTTACCAAGCTGACACGGCGGAGGCGCCGGCTAAGAGGCTTATCAAAGATGGGGCTATTGAGGGTCAGCTTCTCAAGGTAGCCCTCAGGCAGCCGTATGTCAGCTGGTAGTGACAGGCGTTTGTTGATGTCCTAGCAGCCAAGATGAAGGAAAGAAGGATCATAAGCTCTACCTCCCCAAACATAACCCTATTTTCCAACTCTTCCAACACTGGGACAGAGATCAAGCACCTCAGTGGAGATCTTGCGTGGAGGGTGGTTGCGCATGCGCACTCTCACTGGAGACTGCACCTCATCTGATGATGTGGCTGAAGCCTGGTCACTCTCCCCATCAGATCCCATCTTCATGTCCTCGTGTACAATCTCTGGGGTGGGGAGAGGGAAAGGCCAGGCCTTTGGAGTCAAGAACACTCTCTTTCCCCCAATACAATATATTTCTTCATTGTATCCATTTGTGTACATGGCCCCTAGAGCAGACTGGGAAACCCAGGTAGACCTAGGACAGATATGGAGGGAATGTGGTCACCTAGTGGAGTACTCCAACAGAGATGAGCTGAGATGGTAGCTACCTCTGGGTCAGAAGGCTAGGGGTGGCAGGCATTGCCAAGAGTCCTAAGAAGGCAGATTCAATGAGACCGAGAGCCACCAACAGAGTGTAGGAAAAAGGCAGAGAGCCTTGGGGCAGCTGAATGGTCAAGGCAGTCTTCCCCATCCTGAGGACTGAATATAGTCAAGGAAGTACAGACTGTGTGTGTTGGAAATGGATGACAGGGAAGGAGGGAAAATGAAAACAAGAGTCTAAGGAAAATGACAAGAGTCTGAGAGGCAGAATCTGGGAGCTGGGACAGAGAGAAAGAATGATCAAAGTAGACCCACCTGGTGCAGAGCTGAGTGGGCCCCGAACAGAGCGAAGCTCCCCAGGGGCAATACGGGTGGGAGCTTCTCCAAGGTCACTGCCACCACCGCCACCACTCTCATCCAGGCCTATCTGCTCAGGGACACCATTGGTCTTATCTATGCCTCGGCCCCCTCGGAGTGTCATTGACAGCTGCCGTTTGATCTTCTTCATCCGATCCATGGCGACCTGAACAGGGACATGAATAGAAATAGGGACCACATTAGTGACTGCTTGATCATCAGGAATGCCTTAAAGACCCCAGCAACCCAGAGAGGGATGCCAACATGAACATGTCAGTGCTCAATCACTACATATCCTTTGTCATTGTTGGCCTACCCCTAAGTAGCCTACCTGAGTACTAAGACTTGGGTGGCTAGCTGAGGGTAAGGGTCCACTCAGTAGGTTGTTGGTCTCTACGGCAATAGTCTCACTGTGGGAGCACAAGACTCCACAGCAACTATCCCCAGGTGCAGCAGCAGTGACAGCCACAGCCACAGTTGGGACAAGGGGTTCAGTCAGAGCTGGAGGACTAGTAACAAGGGCCTGGGTACGCCCATAGAATGGCATGTTCCGCTGACACCAGCCCCACATTGCCCCCAACTGCCAGGCAGAATGCTCCCTGTGGCCCACAGGGACCCTCTCACCTCCCTCAGCAACCACTGTCATGGTGACAAATGGGTCATCCCACTTTTCTATCATATGGGGGGAGGACTGTCCAGGCCGAACCATTGGATAGTTAGCAGAGGGGTGAGGAGGGTATCTCAGTACACCAGCTATCCTCAGAGCTGCTAGACAAGTTTTATAGGGTTGGGACCCACGGGGTCCAAACCCAGGTCTTTACAAAACTAGATCATATTCCTTTTCTCCTAGAGAAAACACCACATCTTCCTTATCATCCCAAATAAATATTGTAGTCCTCATATGGCCCATGTGTCTTTTTTGTTTTTTAGAGAAAAGATTTATTTATTTCATGTATGTGATACACTGTAGCTGTCTTCAGATACACCAGAAGAGGGTATCAGATCCCATTATAGATGGTTGTGAGCCACCATATGGTTGCTGAGAATTAACTCAGGACCTGTGGAAGAGCAGTTAGTGCTCTTAAACACTGAGCCATCTCTCTAGCCCCATGCCCATGTGTCTTATATACCCCATTTGCCCCTATTACCCCTGTAGCCTCACCACACCCAATAGTTTCTACCTTAGGATCTGTACACAGGTTGCTTCCCAGATTGGAAAATATCTTACCCCTATCCTCGCTAGTCCATTGTTCAAATATCACCTTTTCCATGAGGCTTCTATGAATAACCCTATTTAAAGACTCAGCCATCTTGAGCTCCTTCACCTTTCTAATGTGTCCCTCAGATCTTACAACTGCCTCAGAAATAAAAATAACACCATCTACTTATTGGTTTCTTTCCTTTTTACTGTCTGTCTTCTCACCACCACAACTAGAAGATTTGCTTTACCAAGGTAGATTTCTGGACATTTAGGCCACTGCTCTATCCTGAGAACCTGGAATAATGGCTGATATCAAAAAGTACATACAGAAGTAGCCAATTAAGGGGCTGAGAGCCTAGGACTAAACTTTATTGAGGTTAAGTCCCAGACACAGACTACTATAAAGAAGACACCTAGGGATGCTAGAATCAAAAACAAGATGACCTAAATGGGCTGTTGGTGGGAATGGGGCCACCAAAAGGTTTAGGTCGGCATTCTTCTGCTTCCTCCTGGGCTCTGGGCCAGCAAGGAGGGGGAAAGACCTAGCTCAGGAGCCATCTGTACTCACAGCAGGGCCTGAGATGGCCCAGGGCCCAAGTATAGCTAGAATCCAGGTTGAGGATAAGGCTGGGGATGAATTCAAAAGAAATGGGTCACTTGTTACCTTGAAACAAAATGCTTACCCCAGCAGCTCCCACTCCCACTTCTGCCCTTCTTCACTAGAAGGGAAGGCAGAGCCAGTTTAGCAGAAGAAATCTCAGATAGATAAGAGTAAGATCCACCCACAGAGAACCCAGGACAATGCCAAAAAATCCTGACCTTGGGGACAAACACTAGATCTGGGCCTAGAAAGTGGCCAGTTCCCAAGACTTCCTTTTGTCCCCATATGACACTCATACCCAGTTATACTGTATGTGGTGTCAAGTGTTAAGGGAAAGGGCTAGGTAAATAAGGGATAGAGAGGGAGCCATAAATCTAACTGGAACCCTCAATGAATGGACATTTCCCAGAATTCATCTTTTGGAGGATTTTAAGAAGACAGGGTATTATCCAACATTTCAAGGAGGACAGACTCCTAAAAATATATACACTTAAACATTTATGAGCAGCAAAACTTAAATACCATAATTTCAGTTTTCTGAGCTTATAAACTTCAGAACAAGTGAAGGAGCAAGAATCAGGAGATAGGATGTTACATGGTATTTGTCCTTCTTGGCACCCCTCAGACATACTCACCAGTCCTCAGGCTACTCTCATACCAAGGACACTGACGATTAACTCCAAATACTGAGCACACAGTTGCCATACTACCATACTTACACATGCTCCATTCTGTCCTGACCTCTAAAAGCACACACTAGACCCCTAAGAAGGCCCTTAATACTTACTAACTCGTAATAACATTCACAACTTCTCTTTTTACTTCTAACTCCCTTCAGCACTCAAAACCTTGCCTTCAACTCTATTGGCATATATTTGCCTCTTTTAAGTAACTCCTACCACCTTCACGTTGAGTCCCTTCCTAGCCTAGATGTTTGTTAGCCTCTCTCTAGCACTGTCTTTCCAATAGTGTCCCCTACGGATTCTGATCCTCCTTAACATGCACTCAGGGTGTGCTATGGCTGACCCAAATTAGCGTTCTCTAGACCTTCACATGTCTCTGAATCCTTAGTACATTGTGAATCTTATACAATCCCTGACCAGTTTTGTTCACACTTAGGTCCCTTCACAGTTATGGGTCTCTTGATGTGCATGCAGGCATCTAAACCCAGGTCCTCTGGAAGAGCAGTACATGCTCCTAACAGCTGAACCACCTCTTTAGCCCTCACCTTCAGAGTTATGACCACTGTTAACATACATTCTTGTACTTTCACTACACAGTTCCTTCTCTCAGCACAAGATAAATCTTCATTGTATCTTGACCCTGACTAGCACATACCCAGTCCTCTCTATCAGCATACCTTGAACCCTCCTTAGCCCTAGTCTCCGGGGAGAAATGCACTACTCTGTATCAGACTGAACCTCATTAGTGAATGCAGCTCCTCCATTTGACCCTAACCCCTAATAACATATACCTCAGTTCATGACGCCAATTCACTTTGGCACACCATTACCTATTCCTATTCCCTGCTTCAACCAACCACTCCTACCACTATTTTTTTGGTTCACAATTGATTTCCTTCATAGCTCTGTTCCTTTCACTATCCACTAGATTCTCCACCCCTCACCCCCCCACCCCCAAAAAACTTCTACTTCTGTAGCACTCCTCAAATCAACACACTTCAGTGGCCCACGGACAGAAAAAAAGTGTTTTGATGTACATCAGCATATTTTACTTTGTGCTCTTCCCCTAATAGCATACATTTAAGTGTCTGTATCTATCTAACCTCACCGTAGCAGCCTTTAGAACAGTGGTTCTCAACCTTCCTAATGCTGTGACCCTTTACTACAGTTCCTCATGTTGTGGTGTCCCCCAACCATAAAATTCTTTTTGTTGCTACTTCATAACTGTACTTTTGATGTGATGAATTAACATGTAAATATCTGATATGCAGGATATTTGATATTCGACCTCTACAAGTTGAGAACCACTGCTCTAGAGCTTCATATACAGTATTGCCCCCGCACTTTCTGAAAACTCACACCTCATCTTTTTTTTTTTTAGATTTATTTATTTATTTATTATATGTAAGTACACTGTAGTTGTCTTCAGACACTCCAGAATCAGATCTTGTTACAGATGGTTGTGAGCCACCATGTGGTTGCTGGGATTTGAACTCCGGACCTTTGGAAGAGCAGTCGGGTGCTCTTACCCACTGAGCCATCTCACCAGTCCCTCACACCTCATCTTGACCCTTAGTGTGCACAAAGTTCTTTATACTTCCTTTACTGACAATCTCCCATACACATGTATGCACACACCGAATACCCAGTAGTACAGGCCTTTCCCCACCCTCTCCCATTACACACACTCTCAGGTCCTTAAATAGCTCTGCCTTCACTGGCATATACTGGTCTCACACTACCTTTATTACATCTATATACCCTCATCTCCAGGACCCTCCACTACCTCCTCCATGAACACACCCTGGACCCAGAGAAGCTGCCACCCTCAACTCCGTGGACAAACACAGTATTAACACTATCCTGACCCTCATCACCACACACTCGGAACCATGAGTCTATCAGCACACCTTCTGGTAGTACCTCTACCACCCTCTCTCCATTTACACTGGGCCTCTCTGTAGCTCCAACTTCCACTAGAATGTTTTGAAACTGTCCTTACTCCAAACCCCGTTATACTCCATCACGTCCCTCCTGGTCCTGCAACCCCTTTCCATAAGCACACTGGGCCTGAAGTCGTAAGGTTTTTTATTACATGTTCCTAGCCCTTTAGCAACTCCGAGTCTCTCACCACTACTGTATCAATCCATTCTCATAACGCTAGAGTCCTTTAATCACCCTTCTCCTACTTAGCATCCACAGCACTTCCCATCCTCAGCTCCCAGGACAGGGGCCCAGGGCGGGGCCAAGGTCAGGGAGGCCCCAAATGACCCCCCAGTGCATTCTGGGAAAGTCGAGGGGGAGGGGGCACCTGACAGCCAAGCTGCCCAGAACCCCTTGGTCTTGTTCCAGCACTGCCTAGGGTCCGGCTGGCTCTCTAGGAAGAGCAGCCCCCCCGCCCTAAGTATTGAGGACACGCTCACCGGAGGGGGCGCGCGAGTAACCTCAGAGCCGCGGGGCCGGCGCGGTGGCGCCTGGGGCGGCGGCCCGGGATGAGGCCGCGCGACCTCCTTTTCCTCCAGTTCGCCGCAGGCGCCCGTCCCAGTAGTCTTCGGCCATGGCTGCTGGGCCCGGGCCGCCGCCGGCTGAGGAGGAAGAGGCGGCGGCGGCGGCGGCGGCTGAGGCGGCGGCGGCGTCCCGCTCAGCCGGCCATGAGCTTGGCCACTGCGGGCGATGCCCCCGTGCTCGCAAGCGCCCGCTGGAATCCGGGTGTTCACGGCGGCTCGTGACTCACAGCGGACAGCTAGCGGAGACGCAGCATATCCCAGAGCCCCCCAGCCAGCGGCCCAACAGCCGCGCGCGCCGCGCTCCGCGCATGCGCACGCACACGCTGCGGGGGGGGGGGAAGCAGGAAGGAGGAGACTCACCTCGGACTGCGTGTACCGAAAGAGCCTTCTGCAGCGGGAGGGGGTGCGGCCATTGCGTGCCCAGCAGGGAATGTGGCGTTGGCCCTGGAACGGCGCCAGGGGGATGTAGAGGGGGGTTAATAGTCAGTTTTGATCTTGCTAGAAATCTACTAGCATCGAAGTGAGCAGCAGCCAGTAGCCAGGCGTGCCAGTCACCACCTTCTTTCCCTACAGTCTCATTTGGTACATCCCCATGGTGGTGAACAAGACTTTTGCAAGGAGAAAAAGAACAGGTGAGCGAAGCAGTTCTAGTCCTTTGTGGTGCCTCGGGAGGCAAGAATTTAAAGGCTCGAAATGACTTTCTAGGAGAGGTGGCCTGGATTACCATTGGCCTTTCCCACCTTAGCTAGGACAATCTAGCCCCGCCCTGCCACCCACCCTCTACCACTAGTTTGTTCCCCACTGTGAAACGTATGTGGCCCCACCCTTTTGAAAAACTGACGCTCAGCCAATCAGATTTGCTCCCTGCGTCAGGGCCGAGCAAGAATGAAGGGCGTGGCAAAGCTGAAGAAGCGTGATCTAGCTTTCTCTTCAGCTTGTCTCCTCCTCTGTACGGTTTTTTTTTTTTTTAATTGGTTTTCGGGGCTCGCCTTTTTGTTCTGAGCGCTTCTCAGGAGATCGCTGAATATCCCGTAAGACAATTGGTCCAAAGGCCACTCAATCAGCCGGGTCCCTCCTTTAACCATTCCCACATTCTCCTGCAGCTTCTTAGTGTAGTAAAACCTAGGCTGAGAAGGAAAGACAGGCCTTTACGAGGGGGCTGACTCCACTAAGGTGCAGGTTTGGAACTTTGGCTTGGGCAGAGCTTCTTGCTGCCTCACTCTAATATTCGGGTACAAGCTCCTCTAGTTAGGCTTTTTTTTTTTTTAGATTTATTTATTTATTATATGTAAGTACACTGTAGCTATCTTCAGACACTCCAGAAGAGGGCGTCAGTTCTTGTTACGGATGGTTATGAGCCACCATGTGGTTGCTGGGATTTGAACTCTGGACCTTTGGAAGAGCAGTTGGGTGCTCTTACCCACTGAGCCATCTCACCAGCCCTAGTTAGGCTTTCTTGACACCTTTCAATTACCTCATCTTGTCCTCTACAGTCTTACTAGGTTCTGTTTTTTTTTTTTTTTTTTTTTAGCACAAACACGTTTATTTACTAACCAAAGGAATGATCCTGGGTAAACCAAGTTTGACATGGAGTTCCCTGTAAAGTGTTTAAGAGAACTCAGCAGTCATGAAAAATAAAACCAAAGAAGTGAAGCCATCTGTTGTTTATGACCGCTCATTGAATTGAGCATATTCACTCTGGCAGCTAACTCCTGTCCAGGATGACGATGGAGCCCTCATTGCACCTTCTCATAGACCCGAGTGCAGGTGGCATTGTTCATGACACACTCCACAATCATCTTCCCATCCTTCAGTTTTCTTGTTATTGTGCTCTCCTTCCCGTCCCATTGCTGGTGCTGGACCAGGGCGCCGTCTGTGAAGGTGCAGACCGTCTCAGTTTTTCTTCCATCAGCCGTAGTTTCATCAAACTTCTGTCCCAGGGTACAAGAGAACACAGTCGTCTTCACCGTGCTCTCGGTTTTGACGGTTATGTTGTCGCCATCACAGGTCTGGCTTGGCCATGGCAGCCATCTTCCTAAGAGCCAGTCCTACTCCTAGCTCTTTCATGTACTCCTCAAAGCCGTGGCTTTCCATCAGGCGCCACTTCCCTTCGAGATCCTTAAGGCTGGCCATGGCGGGCGGGAGGGAGGGAGAGCACAAAAGCAGCAGAGACGCGGTGGCGAGGGCGCTCTTACTAGGTTCTGTTACACGGCCAACATTGCTAGGCATACCTCTCATTCTCTGTAGAAAATGACACGATTTCCCGTATCTATCCCAAACAGTTCTGCAGACTTCCTGAGACTTCCTTACACTGGACCCAGGAATTTCCTTGCCTCTTCTGGGCTTCCTTTGGTTGGCCTTCTTTCCCAGTTAGGATTTTCAAGCATGGGTCAGTGATTGGCAAGAACTTCTTCAGCCATGAAAGTCGTCCTTGCTAGGGTAGACATCGGGTCTGTCATTTAACAGACTTAATCTCCTACCTTTCCTCTCACAACAGGAGAATATCCTAGTTCTTGACTATAGCAGGCATTTGTGCCTCTGAGACTTCATACTCGTTGTTCTTTTTTTTTTTTT
>NC_034613.1:12914261-12940529 GCF_900095145.1 Mus pahari | reverse complement strand
TTTTTTTCTTTTGTTCATACTCGTTGTTCTTGTGCCTGGAATTCACTTGCCCCAGATCTACACTTATTTCTTCCTGTTGCAGTTCCATTATTCCAAATCCCCACATGGCTCTATGCCTTTTGAAAGGGGGGCTTTAAAATTTGATGTTTATTTGCATTGTTAAAGTCTATTCCCAGCCTTGTGTGTGTTTCCCTGCTGAGCTAATAATACCTAGACCTGGTCAACATTTTGTTGTTGTTCTGTTTTCAGACAGAGTCTTTTGTAGCCCAATCTGGTCTTGAATTCAGTGTAGTCCAGAATGACATTGAATGGCTGGTGAGATGGCTCAGTGGGTAAGAGCACCCAACTGCTCTTCCGAAGGTCCCAAGTTCAAATTCCAGCAACCACATGGTGGCTCACAACCATCTTTAACAAGATCTAACGCCCTCTTCTGGAGTGTCTGAAGACAGCTACAGTGTACTTACATATAATAAATAAATCTTTAAAAAATTATTAAAAAAAGTGACATTGAAGTCTGGATCCTTCCACCCAAGTGCTGGTGTTATAGGCATGTGCCACACACCTGGTTTTATTTGCATTCTACCAACTGAGCTATATCTCCAGCCCATTTGCACTTGTGCCAGGATCATTGATCAACTTTTAAACAATGAAAAAATAAATTAATGGGATTGGGGCTGGAGAAATGGCTCAGTGGTTACAGACATTTGCTGCTCCCCCAGAGTTTGGTTCTCAGCACACACATCGAGTGGTTCACACTGTATCTCCAGTTCCAGGGGAAGGGTTTTTTTTTTGTTGTTTTTTCGAGACAGGGTTTCTCTGTGTAGCCCTGACTGTCATGGAACTCACTCTGTAGACCAGGCTGGCCTCAAACTCAGAAATCTGCCTGCTTCTGCCTCCCAAGTGCTGGGATTAAAGGTGTGCACCACCACCACCCGGCTTCCAGAGGACGTTTTGTAAAACATATGTCATTAAGTGGATAAACATAAATAGACACAAATGTTTCATTTTACATTTTCCCCTTTTCTCATCAGAGTATTACTTTTTATAGTTATCACTTTGACCAATAGTATAAACAGTATGAAAGTTAAGGGCCTTAGCATAATAATGCAGCATAGTGAGGATGCCCTCTTCCTAGTTTCCTCAAGCATCCTCATGGCATACTCTAAAACACACACACACACACATGAACACAGAGACACATTAAAAAAAAAAACCTTTAAAAATGTATAGGCCATGCATGTGGTTCAACCCTCTAATCCCAGCACTCTCAAGAGGCAGAGACAGTTCTGTGAGCTTGAGGCTAGCCTGGCCTGCATAGCTAGCTCCAGGACAGCCAGGGGGCTACATAGAGATTCTGTCTTTAAAAAAGAAAAATGGTAAGACTGAGAATAATGGCTCAGCAGGTAAAGACACCTGGCTGCCAAACTGAACTGCCTAAGTTCTGTCGCTTGGACTCACATGGAGAGACCTACATATGTACATTATGGGATGCCCCTCCCCCAGTTAATGTAATATAATTTTTAAAGTTGTATGTTAGCCGGGCAGTGGTGGCACATGCCTTTAATCCCATCACTTGGGAGGCAGAGGCAGGTGAATTTCTGAGGTCGAGGCCAGCCTGGTCTACAGAGTGAGTTCCAGGACAGCCAGGGCTATACAAACACTGTCTCAAAAACAAACAAACAAAAAAACAAATAAATAAAATTGTGTGTTTGTGTATGAACAAACTTGTGTCATGGCACACAAGTGAAGGTCAGAGGACAACTTGCAAGAATTGGCTCTTTCTATCATGTGGGTCTTGAACGCAACATGGTTCAAGACAAGATTTTCTGTAAACCAGGCTGGCCTGAGCACTGGATTCTCTTCCAATTACCTCCCAAGTTCTAGGATTGCAGATGTGTACCAGTACACTCAGCTTATGCAAAACAGATTGAACCCATAACTTGGTGCATGCTAGACATGTACTAACTACTGCTCTAGCTCATGTTAGATTATCTTTTTTTCAACTATTTTAGGGGTGGAGAAATGGCTCAGTGGTGAAGAACACTGGCTGCTTTTCCAGAAGACCCAGGTTCAATTTCCTAACACCGACATGGCAGCTCAACAACTGTAACTCCTGTTTCAGGGGATCTGATTCCCTTATCCATGAAGGAAGAACACCAATATATATATATATATATATATATATATATATATATATAAATTGCAGGTATAACTGTACATGTTTGTACCTTGTGTCCAGACCAGAAGAGGACATGAGATCCCTGGAACCTGAGTTATGGTCATGAGCAGAAATTCAGGTGCAGGAAGCCAAACCCAGGAAGAGCCTCAACTTTTACCTTAGTTGTATTTATTGTCAATTCTAAGTTTCATAAGCCTTATGATGCTAATATGTACCAAATACTTATAATAGTGCCTAGCAGTCAACACTAAACAAACGGTTGAATTAGATGGCAAATATTTGCAAGTCTGCTGGATACAGGGGGCCCAACAGTTACCCATTCCTGGCTTTGCTGAGCCCTATTTCCTATCAGTTTGGTCTTGTAATGGCATACATACAACAGTAAAAGAGCATGTATGGTAGTGATCTAAGACAGTCAGAATTATAGGGTAACTGGTTGTTTTAAATCTTTTGGTTTTAAAGCAGAGTCTCATGTAGTCCAGGCTGGCCTTGAACTTCTGATTCACCTCCATCATGCTAGGATTACAGCTGGTTTTGATGGACAAGGGTGTCAGATACAAGTAAAGTATCAAAGGAATCCAGGAGTAGTGGTGGTAAAGAGACTGAAATGTCTAGAGAATCAGCTGCAATGGAAGAGTTAGAGAACAAAGTATGCAGGGTGCCCATAAAGGAACTGAGATGGTGGAAAACCAGTACAAACAACAGTATATTTAGTGCTTGCCTGTAATAGGGTGAGACAATGGGCAGATGTCAGGTGTCTTCTTGGAGTAGTAACAGCAATAAAGTGCTGACAGTGGGAAAACTTTCCCATTCACCTCGAACAGTTACTATCACCATGAGACACCAGAGGCAAAGTGCCTCTGTTACCCAAAGTGTCATGGTGGGAGACTAAAACAGCACTATATGGAAGAATAAGGTGAATCCAACAGATCAGGCCAAGAAAAAAAAAGTATAGAGAGGTAGGCAAGAGCATGCATTGCCTAGGGCCAGGAGAAAGCTCAGGAGGTAGATGTGGAGACAGGTTGTGATGGGAATTATGCCAAGTTTGGGGACAGGATGAACTATTTCACTGATGTGGAGAAGGGTCACACTCCTAAATAAGACAGAGAAACTGGTTCCCAGCTGTGTGGGAGACAGAAATCAATGAAGGAAAAACTCCATGATGGCCAACCAGGTTGGTGTTTCCAACTGTTTGGCACTCTTAGCTAAAACAATGAAGCACAGCTGCTGTGGGCTTGGAGCTGTTGATAAGCTTCCTACTACCTGCACTAGCCAATTACTCCATGTCCCCAGCACCAGCTCTTCTCTGGAAGGTATGAGGTCCAGGAACCTCCTAGGAGGATATATGGGCAGACTGAGGCAGAAAAGACCACTTTCTTCTCCAGATATCCTTAGCCATGTCCGAAAAAAAACTGCAGTATGCCTCATGACATTGATGTTCCTTAGACTGGTTGTTCAGGGCTCCTCAGCGTGAACTTGAAATAACTGTACAGGCAATCCTGGTGCTATGGGGAACTATGACTGTAAAGGTCAGCTTGGCCTGGCAGTGGTGGCACATGCCTTTAGTCCCAGCACTTGGGAAGCAGAGGCAGGCAGATCTCTGTGAATTTGAGGCCAGCCTGGTATACAGAGTGAGTACCAGGACAGCCAGGGCTACACAGAGACCAAAACACCAAAAGGATGGCCCAGAGTCTGGGTGCTTCAAACTGGGGAAGGGATCTGCCCAAGGGAGAATGCCCAAAACATGCTAACTTAGCCCTTGCAGCCTGATCACTTTATTTATTTAATGTATGTGAGTACACTGTCACTCTCTTCAGACCCATCAGAAGAGGGTATCGTATCCCATTACAGATGGTTGTAAGCTACCATGTGGTTGCTGGGAATTGAACTCAGGACCCCTGGTAGAGCAGTCAGTGCTCTTAAGAGCTGAGCCATCTCTCCAGGCCCCACCTGATCACTGTTAAGTGTGTTCTTCATAGTGGATGGAGGCAGCTAGTGATCATGGAGAAGACAGAGTTTGAACCCAGTTCAAGTCACTTAAATCATATTGACCCGAGAACTGATTTGCATAACTTCAATGGTACCTCATGTCTGTTATGCAGAGTATATAAAAGATATCAATTCCCCTTTTTCTCTGCCCAGAAAGCTTATAGCTGGAGTAGCCCATTGGGATACTTATTTGAACCAGAGAACTCTAGAGATACTCCTTCCTTCCTTGGAGACAGCCAAGATGGCTACATATGGGTTATTATCCTTTTATTGGGATTTAGGTTCCAAACAAGGTACAAAGCAGTGGTGAGAGGGTCTTGAGGTTGCTGGGTAATAAGGGAAGGCCAGGCTTGGCTACATGGACCACTGCCTGAGGCCAAATGGAAACCAGGATTGGAAAGGATCTGAGGAGAGAGTATCGGGGCTCAGGGGAAATGCACGGAGATCAGCGAATGGTATATCGGACATAAGGGACCTCGACGTCCTCGCCGCTTTCATCGTTGCAGCACAGCTCAAGCACCAGTGCCCGCACATGGCGGCCCAGCTTTCTCTTTGACACTCGGCTCACAATCTCTGTCATCCTAGGGAAAGGGGTGAGGGTAAGGGAAGAGGGCCAGGGAGGCACAGCAATAAAGGAAGGGGAGGTAGGTGAGGGCAGGAGAGGTGATGGGATAGGAATGAAAGAGCTTCAAAAGCTGAGGCTCCCCACCCAACACAGGGCCCTTCCCAGCCTGCCTGGCAATAGCCTACTCACGGCTGATCCAACCGTTCCTTGAGCTTAGCAGCTGGCATAAAGAAAGAATAGAGCATGGACACGCCCTGGGACAGCATGGTGATCTCCAATTTGTGCTCTGTCTGGAATGCAGGAGAGGGAAACAGCAATGTTACGATGGTGGAAGGGCCAAAAAGTTAGTTATACATCTTGTCCTCCGGGTGAGGGGAGAGGGAGAAAGGGCCTTACCTTAAAGTAATCAAGGAACTGCTTGAGGGTCATCTCCTCACCATTAGGCTGTAGCCCTTGTACTTCAAAGCGATCCCACAATGTCCACTCTTGATTATAGTACTGCAATAAGAAAGAGAATAGGATGTGGGCCATTCCAAAAGTTCCTGCCCTCCCTGCCTTCCCTGCCTTCAGACCCAGTTAAGTTAGATCATAACCTTTTTTTGTTCAAAGCCGCCTCATGGCTCCCATGTCACTGAGTAAACACTGAACCTTTACAATGACAGGTCCTACGCCACAAGGAAAACCCCATTCTCATCTTCTACCCACTATCTTCTCAATCACTCTGATCTACTGACTTTTATTTCCTTAGTACTCTTGCAAAAAAGATGCAGGCATATTTCGATTGGAACTCTGACCTAGTGACCAGGTCTAATGCAAACCAAAGCAAGTTCTATTGAGATACATTTTATTATAGGTCCATCCTGTATGTGGGCACCTACCTGGTGACGAGGTGCAGCAAGAGGTTCAGAAAACCCAAAGAAGGGCAGGGCCAAGTTCAGGAAACCATTTTTGTAGGAATCGAGCTGTTGGTGCCCTTGAACTACCTTGTAGAGCTCCAGACACACAAGGCCAACCACAGCAGCTGTGGTAGTGGCAATGGCCGGGATGATCTTCCCTGCAATCAGCTTGCTCTGAGAAATAGACCAAGGAAAATGTTATACTTTATAAGAGGCTGAAGGTCTACAGAAGAGGATGGGATATAAGAAACTCAAGCCCGAGAGTGGATAGAACATCAGGCTTCAAGTCTCCTGACCTTGTGTCGGTCTGCAGGGGAAATATCATAGTTTTCGGCCCGAAGATTGGATGCAGCCACAATGAAATCCATGTGGAAATTGCTGTCATCATCCTGAATAAGAGTAGTAGATCAGATGAGAAATTTTTCTGGACTCTTGGGATATAAGTATCCTCCAATGCTAATTACCTGCTGGTCTGTCCCAGATCAGAAGGAAAGCTATGTGGCATTCGAAGCTATGTGGCAGTCCATGATCTGATCACTGTAAAGGCTTGGACTGGCTCCATAGTCCTAGATCCCCATTCTTTACAACCCCATCTATGCTTAGCTCACCCCAACTGTCCTATCCAGGGCCCCTTCCAAGTACCTTCTCAAAATCAATGGGGTACATCTTAAATCCGGGTAACTTGTCTGGGCTGGGCAATGTGGCTTTGAGCTCCTCAAGACGGCTGTCATCTGTATAAAAAGAAAAACACAGCCCTTTAGATGCAAACAGTGGGATAGAAAGTCTTAGGTACGACAAAGGGTTAGTCAGATAAGATTTTGGATATCCTAGAATCAAGGGTCAAAGGGGGAAAGGCAGAGCAGAACAGAGAGCAAACCTGAAAAAGGCAGTAATAAAGGCTATCAAGATCTAGAGAGACACTAGGAGCAGAAACCTTAAGAGGAAGTAGAGTGATCAGATGGAAGGGGTGTCAGTCAGTCTTGGGGAGGTAATGTATGAGACACAAAAGACATGGTGGGGATATAGGGGAGTATATAAGCATATACAGGAAGGATCTGAGAGGAGATAGAGAGGATATGAAGCAAGCCAAGACGAGGATGAGATAGGCAAGAGGGAATGTGCCATAAGAAAGTTAAGAGGTTTCCTGTGGAGGAGGTGGAAGAAAAGACTAAAGGAAATATACAGAGAGGAACATGAAAAGGCAGGTATTTCAGAAAAAAAAAGATGGGGATGGGGGAAGAGGAGAGGCCAATACAAGGGGAGTTACAGAGCTATAGACACATTTCAGATATCCAAAAGGAAAGGCAGGGGGACTAAATTATAATGGACAACATTAGAGTCAAAACATATACAGAGAATCAGGGTGGGAGAGATGTATAGATAGGAAGACACAGGACATCTGGAATGAGACAAAGTGGGCAAGAAGCAAAGGAGGAAACCCCTGCTGGAGATCATTGCCCCTAGATGAATAGATTGAGGAAAAACAGAGAAAAGAAGAAAACCAAGGCAAATATGCACCAAGCAAGAACAACAAAGTTTGTTTTCCTGGTAAAAAGGAGGGAGGGGAGGGGAGGGGAGGGGGGAAGGGAGGGACTGAACCCCCAACAGATTGTTTTTATTTCAGGAGGAGGGAGGTGCAAAGGAAGGTGAGGTCATAGAGCTATTAGTAGAAGACTAATGAAGCTAGGGACAGATAGGGGCAGTGACTTCTGACCAAATGGCCAAACACCCTCACCAACAGAGGCATTGGCGCTCTGCAACTCCTGGTCAGAAACATGAATCTTGACACCAGACTTGGGGGTGAACTCTGGGACTTGTACTGACTGCAGGAGTGAGGCCACAGCAGCTCGGTCTTGGGAGCCAGTCAACCCATAGGTCTGGGCAAAAAGGTTGGCAGCAGCCATCACATAATCCAGATGCAATGTCTAGGGGAAGGCAGGGCATGGTAGGATTAACACGTCTGCCCTTGGATGGGAAGCCACCACCTCCTTCCCACCTACCCACCCTCTCTGTATTTGACCCCAGGAAAACCCAATAAGAAGACTTACATTGTTAACATCAAAAGTAAGCGGGTGTGGACAGCGTTTGGGTCCAGACCAGAAAGGGGCCCCTGAGCTGGTGAGCTAAAACAAAATAAGAGTGTTTCAGGAGTAAGATCTCTTGACAATCCTAGATGTACCCCAACTCACTACCCTTGGCTGGGTCCCAAAGAGGGCTGGAATCAATCATCTAAGACCTACACTGCAAGGTCCTAGCTGAGAAAACCATCAATTCTTAGACACTAGCTTCACTTGCTAGTCTAGACTGGATCGGCAGAATGTACTTAGTATTAATAAATACCAATGAATTCTCACAGAAGGCCCTGTGAAACATATCGAACTGTTCCTCCTTCAAACTAAAGAAAGGTACAGAGAAATGACTTGTCCAGTTTTGGAGAAAACTGGGATTTGAATAAATGCTGACTCCCTTGCTCTCAAGTCGAGGATCTTGGCCTCAAGGTTCACTCACTACAACCCTGAAAAAAAATCAGGCTAGACACACTACAGCACAGTGAAAAGGAACAGCAAGTTCTCTTCAAGGAATGAGGGACAAAACAAAAAGGTCATTTTTCTGACACCTTTTGCCTCAGACTCCAGTTAATTGGGAGAAGCTTCTTAAGAGTCTGCAGCAAACCCATGTCGCCAAACAAATATGTTACCTGGTCGGGAGGAAAGTTGTGCAGCAGTTGCCGGATGTTGTTACAGTACTGGGTGTGCCAGTGGTGGCAGGCCCAGGTCACACAGTCTCCCCAAGTCTGTGGTCGCTGCAACACCAGGCTGCGCTGCACAGCCTCCAGCACCTCCAATGGCTGGGTACCAGCCAGCCGCAATGTCCGCTCCACAAATTTGGAGTCTCTGTTAGGGAGTAGAGGAGGCCAAGGGGCAAGATTATATAGATAGTGGTCACTGAACTAGGCTCCAGGGCAATCCCACTTTCTCCACGGAAAGCTCCCCGTCTTGATCCCCCAACAGCATGAGAACTAAACATTTAGTGTCCTTTGAAAAGTGTGCACCTGGCCTTGAGGATGACAGCTGAATGTCTTTGGTGGCAGGCAGGAGGGTGAGATGTGGAAGTTACTCACGTGAGGTACTGATTAACATTTTCTGCTGGCTGCTTGAAAAGGCCTTCAAATTCATCCCGGGCCCACTGCAGGCAAAGCAAATGGATTTTATGGAATAGTGGACAAAATAAGCTTCCACAGGCTTGTGAAAGTCATTATAGATAATGCAAGTAGGAAATACCCAGCTACTTAGGAAAGCAGAAGCTCCCAACCTTTCCCACTCCCTCATGAACTTGACCTGGGAAACAACTATCCCAATGTATGTGTGGAGAAAAATGTATTAAGACCTGTACATGTGTACTATGGCTTGATAAAAAAAAATGTGTATCAGCTAAGAGTATTTTACATCTTAAAAACAGGATTGCTGCAAGTTCAATGCTGGATACAATTGCATCCCTGACTCAACAACAACACAAAAATGGTAGAGAAGTTTTTGCCTAAACCCTGTTTGGTCTTTAGTACCAAAATACAAACAAGCAATCAAACAAAAATAGATCCAATCCAATAGTAAATCCTATCTAAGTCTCTAGGAAGTTCTGAGGAAATAAGACACTGGCTCTCTCCTCTTCCCTATGTATACTTAATATGGTGTCAGTTAAACAGCCCAGTGAGAGAGGAAGAACGTTAAGGCACAAATAAGTTCAAGGTTACACATGCCCCGGTGAGACCAGTGGGCCCACAAAACTGACACAGCCATGTTGGAACAGAAGGGTCAGAAGGGGGTGTGTGATAGGCAGGATCGGTCTTTTCTCACCCCTCTATTCCTACCATTCATCCTGAATATGCTGGACTCCAGCACTGCACTGAGAATTCTTCTGATAGCACTACAGCTATCCTGGTGGCCTAGGTGCTTATCATATAGATGTGATAACTTCTTAACATTGTAGCTTCATGATCTGCCACACTCACTGTTCCACATGTGTATCATATATAGAATATCATTGTGACATACTAGCATTAACACATTTTGCACAATAGAGCGGGAAACCTAAATATCAGGTGCTAGAGACAAATAACTAGAAGAGAAGGAAAGAACTATTTTGTTTAGCCTGAAAATAGTGCTTTGAAGACATGCATGGTGGCACTTCCCAGTACTTGGGAAATGGAGGCAGAAGGATCAGTTCAAGGTCAACCTCAGCTACACAGCAAGTGTGAAGCCATAAAAATGTGGTATAGGTTAATTTTTTTTAAAAAAAAAGACTTTTATATGCACATTGTATGTGTAGGTGCCCACAGAGGCAAGAAAAAAAAAGTATTGGATCCCTTGGAACTGCGATTATAGACAGTTGTGAGCTGCCACATAGGTGTTAGAAAATGAACCTGGGTCATCTGTAAGAATAGCAAGTGCTAGCCCGGCGTGGTGGCGCACGCCTTTAATCCCAGCACTCGGGAGGCAGAGGCAGGCGGATTTCTGAGTTTGAGGCCAGCCTGGTCTACAAAGTAAGTTCCAGGACAGCCAGGACTACACAGAGAAACCCTGTCTCGAAAAACAAAAAAACAAACAAAAAAGAATAGCAAGTGTTCTTAACTGCCATCTCTTCAGCCCCAATTTAAAAATTATGTGTATGGGTGTTCTGCATGTCTGTTAGGGCATCACATACATGTAGTACCCAGGCAGGGCATCAGATCCCTTGAAGCTGGAGGTAACACCACTGTCAATGTAAATGGTCACGTGGGTGCTTGGAATCTCAGGTCTTCTGAAGAGCAGTCATTGCTCTTAACTGCTCTAAGATGTTATGTATGGTTTTACTCACATCTAGTAAGTAGATGTCAAAAATCCACCTGTCTCTGCCACTTCAGTACTGAGATTAAAGCTGCATGCCACCATACCTAGCATATCAATCTAAGAAAACATGGCAAAACACTGTTAAACTTAGGTAAGGAATATTTCAACATTCACCATTCTTTTCTTTGTTTTGTTTTTCTCAGATTAAGGTCTTATTTTGTAGTGCAAATGGCCTTGAGCTCACAGCAATCCTCTTGACTTAGCCTCTCAACTACTAGTGAGCCAAGACATTTTTACCTGTCTTCATATTGGGGAAAAAAAACTCACGAGGAGTCACAAGAAGACTAAATAAGTCTTTTCAGAAATGCTAAACTGCCAGGTGGAAAGAAAGGTGCTGGAAGAAAACATATTTTATGCTTAGTCCTGTAAATACCAGGAAGCCAAGGGACTGGTAAACACAGTCTGCCCGCTTTCCTTTCCCCTGGGCACCACTCACCTGCAGAGTGTGTTCGATGGCATTGGGAAAGTTTTTCAGGGTACAAATGGGGATGGATTTCTCTGGTGGATCCTGGCTAGAGCTGTATGATTCTGTCAGGAAGGGGATTACCACCTGCACGTTGCCCTTTGTGCCCAGTGTGCCAGACTCTAGCAGTGGCTTCCGATAGTACACACATCGGCGATCCATGTACATGCCTGTATGATGGGGATGGGGATGGGGACAAGGATGTGATAGCTTTGAGACAAGAAAAAGCATACTGGGAAAGAACAGGAAAACCCAGACGCCAACATTTTTGCCCTTGCCTTCTTGACCAGCCTTCAAAACTTACGGGCATCTACGTTGTCCAGGGCATTGGCCACACCATCCAAATTTTGGAAAAAATCATCATCATAGATGCGCTCAGTGTCAGGACCTACACGGTTCTGGTGGCTTGTTACCTGGATGTAAGGATTCATCTGGCGCACAGCTGCAGCGGCCGTGTCAGACTTTAACTTCTGTGAAATCAGGAGATGCAGTTGAGAGTAGAACATGGGCGTATTCACTCAACATCATAGAGAGCTGTCCCCCTGAACACTCATCTAATGCTAGAATAAGGCCTTGAGTTCAGTAGGCTCCCTGGCTTAGCAGAATATTCTAAGATAATGCCACATGGCCAGGGCTAAGATGGAAAAGATGGCGGCAATGAGATGGAAAAGAAAGCAGAAGACAGCCGGGCGGTAGTGGCGCATGTACGCCTTTAATCCCAGCACTTGGGAGGCAGAGGCAGGCAGATTTCTGAGTTCGAGGCCAGCCTGGTCTACAGAGTGAGTTCCAGGACAGCCAGGGCTACACAGAGAAACCCTGTCTCAAAAAACCAAAAAAAAAAAAAAAAAAAAAAGAAAGAAAGAAAGCAGAAGACAGGCATGTATTCATGTATTGTAGACAATGGACTAGCCTGCCACCTGATTTTTTTTGTTGATGTGATACCTACTGTTCTTTTAGAGAGCAGCATTGAAAGTTAGAATAGATTTCCCCAAACATAACCAGATGGTTCAACAATAAATAAGCATAAGTGTTATGAAAGCAAAGTCAGATCACATCCCTCCTATGCTTAGAACCTTTCCCTGGATCTTATCCCCACTTAGGGTAAAGTGAACTGAATCCCAGGCCCTCTGAGTGGAAATGAGACCTTCCTTAAGGATTGGCCTCAAACTCTGCCTATGCCTCTTAAGTACATGGGTGGGCCTAGCTATATCTGTATCAATAATATACCCGTTCTTTATTATTTACCTTCCTTTGCTAGAACCTTTATTTAGCTTTTATTTTGAGACAGGGTTTCCTGTGTAGACCTGGCTGTCCTGGAACTCACTTTGCAGCCTACTCTGTCCTTGAATTCAGAGATTCACCTGCCTCTCCAGCACTGAGAAGGTATGAACAGTGTCCTGCCTTATTTTACTCTTTATTATATCTCAAGTATCTTCAACAGTAACTCCTAAAGTTACTATTCAGTGAATAACTTAATGAATAGGAATATTAGACAGATAACAATGATACTGGTCTTACAGGCCTCATATGGTGCCTCAGTTTCAAACTGAAGAGTCACCTGGCTTACAACAATGTCATCCTTCAGAAGTGTCCTTTGGCTGGAGTCTAGGAATTTAGATGTTAGAAGTCCCCATCACCACCCCACCTAATACTAATGGCTCAGTGTGCCTGAACTGTTTGTGTGACCAGAAGAGTTTATGTTAAGCACCTTCTTTCCCTCTAGATTCAGGAATTCTGATACACAACCAATCCCAGTAAAAGCCCTAGGTACAGGCTTTCCTGGCTAGAAACCTTTTAGGAGTACTGTTATATTTGTTCCTGGGGAAATCCACCTTCTGTAATCCCGCTGGGAGATAACTATTAAGAAGATACTTGCTACTGACTTCGTTCTTCCCTTGTTGATTGTGCTGTATTCTTTTTCTGCAATAAACCACCCACTAGTCCTCCTAGGCAGTCACTGAGTTGGGGATATTTCTGAAAACCCTCAAGACAATTGTCTCAAAGCATCAGTGATAAGGGCTAGATTGATGGCTCGGTGGTTAAGAGCACTTGTTGTTCTTCCAGAGGACTAAGTTTTGGTTCTCAATACACCTGATGGCCCACAATCCACTTTAACCCAAAATTACAATTCTAGAGGATCCAACATACTCGTCCAGTGTCTTCAGGGACTAGGCACATACACAGTAGACATATATATGTGTAGGCTCTCATATATACATGAGTGCTGGGATTAAAGATGCGCCACAGCTGTTGAGGGGCCTACATGAAGTCCAAGCTGCACTGCTGCTGCATATGTGGGGCAGAGGAGACTGTAATTAGGATGTAAAGTGAATAAATAAATAATTTAATTAATGGGGAAAAAAAGATGTGCCACAACACACCTAGCAATAAATAAAGCTTTTCTTTATAAAAAAAAAGTCAATGGGGGGGCTGGAGAGATGGCTCAGTGGTCAAGAGCACTGACTTGACTGCTCTTTTGAAGGTCCCAAGTTCAAATCCCAGCAACCACATGTTGGCTCACAACCATCAGTACAGCTACAGTGTACTCATATACATAAAAATAAATAAATAAATAAATAAATAAATCTTTACTTAAAAAAAAGGCAACGGAAAAAGGAAATGAAAGGGCAGCTCAGTGGTAGTCTTTGTAACTAGCTTTGCATGCTAGATATAGTTAGCTTTAGATTCAATCCCGAGTACTGAAAAAGAGAGAGAGAAAGGAAGAAAGGGAGGGAGAGAGGGAGGGAGGGGGAGAGAGAGAGAAGGAAAGAAAGAAAGAAAGAATGAAAGGAAAGAAGGAAGGAGATGAAAATAACTGATTCAAGGTAGGGCTACTTAATGTTTGCTGAATAAATGACAGAAACAGGGAATGAAAAGGGCCAAAGGAAAGATAAGTATATCTCTATTTGAAATACTGTGGACAGGAAAAGGACAATGAGATGTCAGAGAGTCATTCCCTACTCCCACCCATCTCACCGTGACATCCCAGGGCCGGAAGAGAAATTGTCGGTTCAGATTTGATTTCTCAATGGTGTCCATGTCTGTGACCACGACCTCTCCACCCTCTCCACAACCCAGCCCAATCATGGCAAAGTTCTTGAGCAATTCACAGCCAATGGCACCTGCACCCACCTAAGAAAACAGCCAAGGAGAGACACAAAGGTAAGTTAGGGGGATACAAAGTCACCCACACTTTCTCATGCCTGCTGGAGGCAATATGATAGAGCAATAAAGTCTACTGCCACATACATGTCCAAGTCCCAGGGCTGAAAGAAATGACCTTTTATAATCTGAAGATGAGACAGACCAAGAGGTAACAGGTTAAAGAGATAAGACTCTTCCCTTTATAATGCAGAAGAGAACCCCAGAAGGGATGGCCAGAGACCAAGGGAGGTGAACACACTAGGTGTCCAACTAGACCACTCACCAGGAAGTACTTTTGCTTGCCCAGCTTCTCTTGAAGGTCTGACCCAAATACAGCTACCTGCCCATCATAACGGTTCTGACGCTGAGGAATATGAAGTGAGAAGGATCAGAGAGAAGCTTCCCAAGAAACACCCCCAATATTGCCTTCCCTCCGGCCCATTCACATACTGGGAGGCACTTCTCCTCTGTCAGAGCCTCTTTGTCCTCTGGGAGACATTCAAGAGCATCAAAGTACAACCACTGAATGATGGGCATAAACTTTCCAGAGCAGGCCTAGTGAAGGAGAAGGAAAGAGCAAGTGGCCAGTGTTAATCAGGCCCTCACACATTTGGATAGCAAGTACTAGAGGCAAGACAAAACCCCACTGACCTTCATGACTTCCTGGGCAGCAAGGCCCCCAATGAACGCATTTATGGGTGCCAGGTCCCCAGCAGCAACATAAGCTAGCTTCCGAATAAGGTCTTCATCCAAGCTGTCCTGTTTTACTGCAGGCGGGGACCGAGCGTTCACAGCCTGAGCCAGGGCCACTAGTTCTGTTGCATCTTCCTGGCAGGGCAAAGGAAACAAGCAAGGATTAATCAGGCTACTGTCAAGGGATGGACAGTTGACAAGCACAGGTATGGGTGGGCCTTTATCACCAAGTATTTCTATCCTTACTGACCGCTGGCTCAACTACATACCTCATTTCGTGGTCGAGGTGGTTGGTTGTGCTGAGCACAGAATTGGTGCAGAGCTTGGAAGCCAATGTGCAGTTGGGCAGGGCGAGAATACTTGGCAAAGTCAGTCATCACAAAGTCAGGCTCTACCAGTGATGCTGGCAAGGATTTCTGCAGGAAAGCAGCATATAAGGGAAGAAATGAACAGAGAATTTGGAACTGTATAGGTCACACCCCTCTGGCAAAATACTTAGATTACATTTCATAACATTAGCAACGAAAACAATTTTATGTTTGGGGTTACCACAATACAACTGTATTAAAGGCTCACAGCATTAGGAAGGTTGAGAACCACTGTTCTAGAACCACCCACCATGAACTACTGCCCCCAATACTCACAAAACTAATCTTTTTAGGTACTTTGACCTGACTGACGATGCCTCCGCGGATGTAGTCAGAGAAGTTGGAAGTGTCACAGATACTAAAGGTATAAGGACCTAGAGTAGTAGATAGGAGGCTGTCAGTCTTAAATGCCCTCCTTAAAGTTTACAAAACTCAAGAGACAAAGAAAAAAACCATATGCCTGACTCATTGTAGACACCAGATACCCTTTCAACCACAGTCCTCACTGCGGATCAGAAACTATCTCCCCTCCACTTTAGAGCTAGTTCAGACATCAGGAGACTCTAATGTCCCTGGTCCCAGGTGTACACTGATAGGCTGCTTTTTCCTAAATCAGTTTAGGCATGATGCCCTTGTTCAAAACACAACTCAGATCCTAGGGGCCCATGTTCCTATTAATAATCGAACAGTTGGCCTTTCTTCCCCGTGTTCACTGGCTCTGGTGGGTCTTAGATTCTCTGATCCACTTCAGGCACTCAGGATATAGCTCCCATCACTCTGAACCCAGGGACTCTTCTCTTTTAAATCTCCTAACCATTTCTTTCCCCTATGATACTTCCATGGCCCCAGCTCACCCAGCACTTTGATCTCCATGGGCTGACATCCATTGAGTTGGATCATGCCCTGTACTTCTGAGAATGAGACGAAGTCACCAGTCTCAAAGCCATGTCGGGCCTCATCAAGGCAGGTAACCACACCGGGATTGTCCTGGTTAAAAAGGAGTGAGCCTCAGAAGCAAGTCTAGGTACAAGAGTACAGAGAGGCTAGCATTATCTATCTGTCTGCGAAGACCCTTGGGGCTGATTTCCTTACCTTGGTGACCATTGAAACCATAGCACTGAGTGGCTGCTCCCCATTGGAATCTGTGAGGACCATTTCCTCTCCAAAATCACAGAAAAGTTGCCTGTAGAGAGTGGCAAGAAGACTGATGCCTGAGGCCCACACAAGGCCCAAGGCATCTTTCAAGGTGCACTGGATGTATGCTGAGCAAACTTGGCACATCACAGAGAGGATACAGCAGCACTAATGTCACACAAGGAGAGGTGAACACACACAATATGAAATGTGGGTTGTAGAAGAGGGATGAGGGTCTTGGCCTAGGAAAGGTTGTGGGAAAAGGCATGCAGAAGTGGTACTCACCCAAATAGGCCTCTTGTATCTGCCACTACTAGCTTGATACCACGGCTATGACAGAACTCACCCACTCGCAGCTGGTCTTCCAGGGGGCTGTTGGTAAGGACCACCACCTGTGGAGAAATAGATCTCAGGTCAAGAGGCCAGAGCTAGGAGGAAGGGAAGATAAAAGAATAATAGCAGAGACTGGTGGGAAGAGGCACAGGCAGTCCTGACAGCAGTTACCCCCTGGTCCTCCAGGCCTCTCTTCAAGACCTTCTGGAGATCAGATTCAGTGAGAGGAAAGCACACCAAAGAGAAAACAAAAGCTTACAGTATGTTGGGGAAGGTAGAATGGGCACAAACTGCACAACAGCTGACTCATCTGTTTGCTAATTGCCTACAACTGCGCCATGCCCTGTGAGACACAGGCAGGGCGAAATGGTTTCAAGCTAAAGTCTGAGCTCACTCTTACAATACTACTGTTAGTAGTTCTCAAAATGATGCCCACTCCACCACAATTTTTGAAACTGCTCTCTCTACCTTCTCCACGAAAACCCATCTCTGCCCACCAGGACAAGCTCCTACTATTCTGTCTGATTGTTGCTACAGTACCTTGGCCCTTGGGGACCTTAGCCCCTGAGGCAGACTTTCAGCTAGGCTTTTTAACTAGAAAATGACTATGCCATCTCTCCTATGTCCAAGCTGCTATTCTCCAAGATTAATCCTCATAGGAACCCCATGAAAGTCGGTACTGCTGCCATTCCTATTCTGAAAATGGAAAGAGTAAGTAAGGCCAGGCTCTAAGTGACCTGCCTAAAGTTACACTAGAAGAGCTAGACACTCATAGCAGGACACTGTCTCCATCTTTTCCCCAAAGGCAGGCCCAAGGTCTCATCCTGTATGCATCTTCTGTGCTCTCACGCATAATGCTTGATGCCAAAGACAACACATGAAATAGTGAATAGTACCGAAAATACAACACATGAGTTCTTTCTATGAAAATCAAGCAGGAAGCTGAGCAATCACCAAGTACCTGGAAGCCACTAAGGAAGTCCTCGACAAGAGGCCCAGTGTATGCAGTGACAGGTACATAGCTGTTGAGTTCAGCAAGTCGGGGCTGGGATACCTCCGCTCGATTTTTACCAATGTCCTCCTCCCGAAGGTAAAACTGTAAGAGACAGGTGGGCAGGAGGATAAGGCTGTGGCACAGAGAAACAGGTGTCTCAGCAGGGGACAAGGATGTTGGGAAGAGATACCTGGGAGGAGAGATCAGCCCACTGGGTAGTTCCTTGGTCATGTAGGGTAACAGCCTTGACTCCACCAAGGATGATGTTCTTAGCAATTTCTACACCCAAGCCCCGCAAGCCTGAGACAAGGACGCTGGATGTCTGGAGCATTTTCATTGCCTCATGGCCCAAAACGTACCTGTCAAGTTAGAGGGTATTCCACGTCATGGTCCAGCCCACCCCATCCAGTTCTTTCAGTGCCCCTTCCCACCTTAGGCAAATTTCAGCCCTACTTACAGCTGCCGGGAGTAAAGGCTCTCGTCTATGTCTGCTTCACTGCCGTTCTTCGCCATTCCCTAGAGATAGAGAGAGCAAGAATGGGTTCAGAACATCATGCATGAGTGGGGTGTGGGCAAATGGAGAGTAATATGAAAGACTCCCTTTCCTGCCACCATACTTGCCAGTCTCCAGGGAGAAGATACTCACGTTGGTTGGCACTGAGGACACTTCGGACAGCACAGACTGCGCAGGGGAGCAGTTAGAACCTGGCTTTGGATCAGGCCCGGACACGCGACGTTTCTTGGACAGCGGCGAGCTGGACATCTGGGGAGAAAGATAGGCCAGAGGTGAGCCTAAGATACATGGTGACATTTTTCTGGTTTATTTGTTTTAAATACAGGGTCTCACCATGTAGCCTTGATTGGCCTTAAACTATTTTTCTTTTTCTTTCTTTTTTTTTTTTTTTTTTTTGGTTTTTTTCAAGACAGGGTTCCTCTGCTTAACCTTGGCTGTCCTGGAACTCACTTTGTAGACCAGGCTGGCCTCGAACTCAGAAATCCTCCTGTCTCTGCCTCCCGAGTGCTGGGATTAAAGGCGTGCGCCACCACGCCCGGCTTAAACTATTTTTCTACTTATTAATAGTAATAGTGGGAGAAGATTTAAGTATTAGCAAATCTACATTAGTTAAGAAACTAGCACAGACAGATGAAGTGGCTTGTCCAGGATCACACCATTCAGACTCAAGATTTGAACCAAGGTGGTTTGGCTTGCAAATCCACACAGCTGACTGCTAAGTCATTTTGTCTTTCCCTAGCCCAGCATAAGGGAAAGGTGCCAATCCTATGGAGTAAAAGGAAGAAAACCATTCTGAGAAGATTGGAGGACAGATGTGTACTCAGGAAATACTCAGGTTTCAAATCTTGTCCCTGATAGGTATCATGTAGAGCTAGCTGCTCCCTCACTTTGCAAAATGGGTGGTGATATAGCTCTATGGGTTGCTGTGATGAGAAAAGATACAGACCACAGGCCCAGGAGGGCTCAGGGCAGAGCTTTACAAAGCCCAAACCTTTCTCCCAGTTTTAGGAATAGACAACAACCCAGGCCAATAAAACAGGCTGCATAAAGAGAGAAAATACACACTTCTAAAGTTTCTTCATGTAAAGTCCCTTCAACAGGTTAGCAGTTATGATAAATGAATATTTACTAGGAGTCCTCTGTGTCTGAGACCACATTAAGCACTTTACTAGTCTTGTCACTGTCTTTCCTCAGGGCAGCCCTGTGGGAATCGAACTACTTATTTACCCTAGCTCACATAGAAGGAAAAACGTCATTCAGGGATGTTTGGTGACTTGAACAAACTTCCCACTCAGAGTGGTTGAACTGGGATCAGACCAGATCCAATGACATTGAAGTCCAAGCTACTTCTCAGAGTTAGCAAATTTTATGTTCTCAATTGTCTTGACCCTGCAAGGCAGGACTTAAGATCCGTGTTGAACAAATGAGAAAACCTGAGCTCATGATCAAGTGACATACTAGATCCCAGAGGTGGGGAAGATAACAATACAGCCTGCTATTGGAAGTGAACTCTAATGATGGTGGAGTCAGATACTTATAAATAGAAGATAGGACCTAGAATCACTTTGTAGGCCCAGTGGCTCTTCAAAGCACTTTGGATATACCCTGAGTTTTCTGTTCACATAATTGCTCTTACAATGAAGCCTATTTTGACCCTTAAGACCACCAACATACCTAAGATTCCATCTTGGCACTGTCATATTCTAATATGAACACAATAACAAGAGCTCTCTACTATCTACCCCATTTGTCACAAGAGTAAAGGACTTTGTCTTAATGCCAACAATGCCTCTGAACTACCTAAGCCCATTCTCTTACCATAAAAAGAAAGTGAAAGCTTGGAGAACTTCTCTCACTTGTCCTGGCTCATGTCATTTGTCCAGTTTGTATGGTTTTCTTAGATGACTAGTGTCAGAATTTGGCTTTGGGTCCAGCCCAGACTACTCAGAGATGGGAGGTAATGAAAGGGAGAAGAGGGGAAGTAGGAACCTGCCTAGGGTCAAAGTTTGCCAGTGCAGTTGCTGGGAATACTTAGATCCAACTTGGGTAGGAAGAGAATTGATAACCTAGGACGGAGACAAAGGTAATTCCTATTTTGCATTTATTGGCAGTGACTTGGCATGGAGATCTTATTTCTTCATTTGCTTCAAAAGCTGGGAGAAAACGAACTGACCTCATGATGAGGCTAAAGAGGCTATCTGCAGTCAAAACTCAAGGACATGAGGACAGAGACACCTCCCAAGGCACCCACAGGGGCCTCCATTACTTAGTTATCTCCTTTCCCTAGTCATTGGTTGGTTTGTTCTGGGCATATTCTTTCTCCACTCCCTACATCAGACAAGATCCAGAGCCAGAGAGCTCTTTATCAGACCTTTACCTCTCTACCTCCACCCAGAGCTGGCAGCAAGGGTCTAAGTTAGCAGGTTTGGGATCACTGTTCAAAAGTGGACTTTGAGCTGGCGTGGTGGCGCACACCTTTAATCCCAGCGCTCGGGAGGCAGCGGCAGGCGGATTTCTGAGTTCGAGGCCAGCCTGGTCTACAGAGTGAGTTCCAGGACAGCCAGGACTACACAGAGAAACCCTGTCTCGAAAAACCAAAAAAAAAAAAAAAAGGTGAACTTTGAAGCCAGGTGTGGCAGTACAGGCCCACAACCACAACACTTAGGAAGCAGAGGCAGGGGTTGGCAAGATGGCTTAGCCGTTAAGAGCACTGACTGCTCTTCCAGAGGTCCTGAGTTCAAATCCCAGCAACCACATGGTGGCTCAACCACCAGTAATGAGATCTTCTGGTGCATCTTGTCAGCTACAGTATACTTATATATAATAATAAATAAATCTTTGGATCAGAGCAAGCAGGGACTGAGCGAGCAGAGTTGACCAGAGTGAGCAGGACCACGAGCAGAGGTCCTAAAAATTCAATTCCCAACAACCACATGAAGGGTCACAACCATCTATCTGTACAGCTACAGTGTACTCACATATATAAAATAAATAAATAAATCTTTTAAAAAAGGAAGCAGAGACAGGAGGACTCTTAAGTTTGAGGTCAGCTTGAACTGTACAGTGAGACTATTTCAAAAAATATAAAAAAAGGAGATTTCAATTGCCAGGTTTTGGAAAGCCCCTTTATCAAGGCAAGCAAGCAGGAAGAATCTGGGGCAGAGACTCTTGGCCAAGAACTACAGATTCCCTTACTCCCATCCAAAAATAAATCCATAAAAACAAAATACAAAAAACCAAAACCAATGGAGAGCCTTTCTTCCTCAACATGTGTTCAGCCTTCTCTGTTAGAATATATTTTCCATTGCTTAAGATCAAGTGTAGAATATATTTTCCAAAACTTACTTGACAATGCTGAAATGAAAGCATTTTAAACTTACCTGGGGTCTCCAAACTGATGACTGAAGCCTGAGAATATTCTATTCCCAAAGCAGAGAAAGGCTGAGCAGGGGAACCTGGGGTAGGGTTAGGAAGCAGAGCCAGCTGATTGAGGTAGAAAAGATATTGTACAGAGGAGGATGTTAAGGCTTGTCAAGCTTTCTGGGAGGTTTTAAATGAGAAGTCTTGAGGAGTATGAGAAGGTATCAGAGGAAGTCACTGAGCTCAAGGAGCTGTGAAGGAGATAATAAAAGAGACCCAAATGAGACCTTAGCAGGCCTTATAAATGGTGGGGGTATTGGACAGAGGTATTAATAAAGACTTAAATCTGGGTCTCTAGGAAGAGGTGGGAGAATGTAGACCCTGAAACTACTGCAGGAAGATACTGGGACTGACAGTCTTAGAGTCTAGTGATAGAAACCCTTCACGAAAAATGGCGGGAATGCACAGAAAAATGTCTTTGATACTGACACTATAGTGCCAAGAAGCTGTGAGATTAAGTATGAAGAGGCTAGAAGTCTCTGAGAACAGACTCTTGGAGAGGGATTTCTAATGGAGCAACAAAGGTCTTGTGTGGATCTAAACAGGTCCCACAGCTGCTGACAGGGTAGAGAAGGGAAGATGAATTTCAAACAGTTTAAGCCTTAAAAAGGATTACTAAGAACTAAGCATGGTGGTGTACACCTTTGATCCCAGCACTAGTGAGGCAGAGGCAGGCTGGCCTCTAAGAGTTTGAGACAGCCAAAGCCACACAGTAAAACTCTGTAATCATGATGCTAATAATATGCTACCAAGCAAATACTGGCTAGATCTCCAAATGGAGTTAGGTTTCTCTAATCAATTCTGTGACTCCACAGTAAATAGATACTGAGGTTTTCTACTCCTGTGGAAGATAAATGAGCCTGTTGACAGTGATAGAGGTTCAGTGAAGTCAAAAGCAAATGCTGAGACCCTCTGAATGATCGTGCTAGGAACCTTTTAAAAAAGATGAGGGCAGATCCTGAGGCCTGTTGTTAGATTAAGGAAGCTATAAAAAGAGAAGCTAGAATGCTGGTTTGCCTTTGAAGGCAAAAATTGGGTCTAGAATGAGACCATTAGGCAGATGGGGCTACAAATCAAGAGTCTGAAAGAGTAGATGGGGGCAAAAGATCACTAATGGAGAACTGTGTCCAAACAGGTCCTCCCTGGTGTCTAGTCCCATGAGAGACTAAAGGAAATATACTGAGGTTGCGGATGGCTGATGGAGAAGACGAAAATGCTTTAAGAACAATGAGAACATGAAAAAGGGGGGAGTCCCTAAAAGCAGGGAGAGTCTCTAAAGGCAGATGCTGAAAAGAATAAGAATGCCAGGTGTTCACGATGGAGGATGCTATGTCAAAGTGGTATTGGGAGATCTCAAATGTAGGAATGGATTTCCCATGGAAAGGCTAGGCAGAGAGCTTTTCACCGGGTTTAATCCAGATGGCAGCTCTAAGGACAGATAGTATCCTGGGGGGAGGGGAGACTGTGGATGAAAATGCTAGACGAGGCTCTTCATTCGGAAATGAAGGCCACGCGAACCTTTCCTGAAGTCTGGCCCCTCTTAAGCCATGAGAGCAAATACTGAAGGGCTAGGAAGAGTCTCAAGGGAGATTTCGGGGCAGGTCTTCAAATAGCACACAAGTATGGACGGCTTTCATGAGCAGCGACACCGAATTCCGGTGCCTTTATGGAGACTGTGCGGAGTTCTGATAGGAAATGCAAGGCTCAGAATCGGATCAAGATATCTGGTTATAGTGCTGAGCCAGAAGTCTCCAGAAGCTGAGATAGGGGTCTGACGTCAAGGTCAGATTTCGAAGCCCAAGGGAATAGGGGTGGTCCCAGACAGAAATGATCCACCCCACCTCAGGATTTGCACAGCCCCACGCCCGCTTGTCTAGTGATTCCTAATATCCAGGACACCGCAGTGCACTCAGACATTGGGCTGGCAGAGAGCCAGCAGGGACCCTCCCATACCTCCCAGAACCCTTGCGCTTCGAGCCAGGTGCAGAGAAAAGCTATTACCAATGCCGGTTCCCCGGGTCGCGCCGCCGCCAACTCCTCAAGGAGCCGAAGTCAAGCTCGGCCGCCACCCTCCTCTTTCTCCTCCTCCTCCTGCCGCCTGGGCCAGCTAGGATCACTGTCGCCTTCTCCTCCCCCGACCGCTGTGGTTGTGGTCTTCCCTGCCACCCTCCTTCACCTCA
This sequence comes from Mus pahari, assembly GCF_900095145.1. Classification (NCBI taxonomy): domain Eukaryota; kingdom Metazoa; phylum Chordata; class Mammalia; order Rodentia; family Muridae; genus Mus; species Mus pahari. Next base: position 12,916,771 of record NC_034613.1, on the reverse strand, counting down.
GCAGCCGACACAAGATGGCGGCGGCAGAGCCCAAGGCCGGAACAAAACCCCGAGCCCCACCCCCAGAAACCCGGATGCAAGAGGACCGCGCCCACTCATGAATCATGTATTTTCCCTGCCCAGTTTGGGACTTCTTTAATTAGGAGAACAGCTCCACCAAGTGGCTCTGGAGGCAGTAACTAGAAAAACAGGTAGACCAAAAGGCCATGCACTACGAAGTATGAATAATTACTGCAAACCAGGTGTCGTGGCTCACGCTTTAATCCCAGCACTTGGGAGGCAGAGCAGGCGGATTTCTGTGTTCGAGGCCAGCCTGGTCTACAGAGTGAGTTCCAGGGCTATACAGAGAAACCCTGTCTCGAAAAACCAAAAAAAAAAAAAAAAAAAAAAAAATTACTGCATCTAAGCTGTCAAAGAAATCAAGGAAGGACCTCAAGGCCATTCTTCCCGAACGTGAATCACGATGCAAGGTTATGGGTTTACTAAGACTAGGTAACCAGAAAGTAGATGTTAAAGCATGACAACCACACCCCATGTTCATGAATAATGAATGATCTTGCAGTTGCTGGGAATCAAGGAGACCAAAGCTATATCTTATTCATGAATAATGCACGAGACTCAGTGAGATGGAACAAAAGAGGCAGGCCTGCCTTACTGCTGATCTAATAGCCAGTAAGCAAGAAACAGGGCTACTGCAGGCAGCACTCCTCTGGCTCCTAAATACTGAATGAAGCTGCTGGAGCTGCAGTAGCAGCCGCAGCAGCTCAACTTGAAAACAGAGAGGTCAAGAAAGGTTGTGCCTACCGGGTGTGGCGGTGTACACCTTTAATGCCAGCACTCAGGGGGCAGAAGCAGGAGGGTCTGAGTTTGAGGCCTGTCTATAGAGGGAGTTCCAGGATAAGCAGAGCTACACATAGAAACCTTGTTTCAGGGTGGTGGGGTGGGAACACCAAAAGAAAGATTGTACTCAAGCTGCACTTATGTGCATGGTGCCGAATGCCTTTAATCTCTGCACTAGGAAGGTAGAAGCAGGAGGCTCATTAGTTTGAGGCAAGCCTGGTTAACAGGAAACCCTGTCTCAAAAAAATGTACCGGGCTGAGGAGATGGCTCAGCGGGTAAGAGCACTGACTGCTCTTCCAGAGGTCCTGAGTTCAAATCCCAGCAACCACATGGTGGCTCACAACCATCCGTAACAAGATCTGACGCCCTCTTCTGGTGCATCTGAAGCCAGCTACACTGTACTTAGACATAATAAATATTTGGGTTGGAGCAAGCGGAATCGACCCGAGCGAGCAGGAATCCTAAAAATTCAATTCCCAACAACCACATGAAGGCTCACAACCATCTGTACAGCTACAGTGCACTACTCACTTACATAAAATAAATAAATAAACCTTTTTAAAAAGTACCAATCCCATACAGTTCATAATAATTCATGAGGTTTGATGGGCAGCCTCCCACCCAAAGTGGCCCCACCTAGCAAGTGGAAATTATGAGATAATCATCAAGGCATTCATCAAAAAGGATAACCGTGCAAAGCGTAAGCGAGCACAGTCCTTGCTCGCCATCCATGACCACTTAGGGGGGTTAGCTTGTCTAAGATAGATACTGCTAAATACAAACTCACTAGATGCCTTTAACAGTCAACAATAGTCATGAAACTAATCCAACTTAGCTGGAGATGTAGACTATGGATAAAGCACTTCCCCAACAGCCTGGATTCAATTCATAGTATCATAAAAAGGAAACAAAAAAAACCATACCAATCCCCACCTCAAAAAAATCCACTGATGAAATGTGTTATGAGAATGAGTACAGAAAGGGTCTTAGAGCTGTGCTGCCACAAGACTCTGTTACAATTTTCAAATATGTGTAACTAAAGGCAATATGTAGACATATTTACATTAATCCAAAATTACGTTTGAGGATATATCCAGCCACTTCAGAAATTATCAACTTGAATGTTCCCAGATCAGAAAATGAGGATTAAGAATAAGAACTCACCTTGTGATTGAGTAAATATGTAGAAAGGGTCTAGAATAGTGCCTGGCACATAGTACCATATAAATAGCCTGAGCAGTAGCAACACTATTTTCTTAAAAGATGGGGTTTTGTTGGTGTGTGCTAGCACAGCTCCTGTAATTCCACAGTATTTGGCAGACTAACACAGAAGGATCACTAATACCTGGCAAGTATGGGGGAAAACAGGCCCTGGAAAAAGAGACAGAAGTAGACACCCAGAGAGGGAAGAAAGAACAGAGAGAAGAAGGAGAGGGAAAGGAGGAAGAGAGAGAAAGAGAGGTTTGAGACCATGCTGGTTTCAAACTATTCAAGATCCTCCTGCCTCACTCAGCGTCCCACCAACTACTTTTCATTTCAAACAGTACTTGGCAGACTGAGGCAGGCAGGTCCCTAATTCTCAGCAAGCCTCAGGAAACAGTGACAGATTGGGGGGAGAGGAGGGAGGGGAGGGAGGGGAGGAGAGAGGAGAGGGGGAGGGGAGGGGAGG
>NC_034613.1:12911565-12914171 GCF_900095145.1 Mus pahari | reverse complement strand
GGGGAGAGGGAGGGGAGAGGGGAGAGGGAGGGGAGGGGAGAGGGCACGCACCAGTAATGGCTCCATTAAATTGGCTTGGAGGCGGGGAACGTTATCCAACTCTGAAACCCAACAGATCAAATTTGAATCCTAGTTCAGCCATTCACTGTTCAGCTTTAGGTCAAATTACTTACCTGCCCTGTATCTCAGATTCTTCATCTATGAAGTAGGATGAAACCTACTTTTGAGAAGTTGTGAAGATAAAATGGATTAATAAAAGTAACTAAATGGGTGTAAATTATTATCCCGCACACCCACTTTTCGGACTCCCAAAAAGACTTGCCAAAGATGGGTCTTGAATCCAGAGTCTCGAGTCAGTAATCTAGAATTACTAAGACAAGGCATGAACCTGCGGCATCATCTCAGGCATCATCTCTGATAGATGCCAGGTTTAAATGCTGGAACCTGTGAGGGAAAGCTAACTGCGGATCTCAAAGAAACTGTAAAAACCACGCCCCTCATAAATTATGCATAGCACCCGTAGAAAACCTTTAAAAAAAAAAACCCTCCGGGCGCTACTCACCTTCACAGATTATTGTATGGGTTATCAATAAACTCTAGTTTGTGAGGCAGACTTCGGGATACCCCGTCAACACGCCCCTTCCGCACGCTGATCCGCCCCCTAGAGAGCAATTCATAAGCTGACACTTCTAGTGGACCAGGTACGAAAGAAGGTCTGCACCATAACCCCACCCCTCACAAATGAATAAAGCAGCAGCCAAGGACCTCTCAGTGGCCCGGTAGCCCTATGTCGGACGCTCAGAAGAGCCTGGCAGACTGTCTTTCCTGGCCTCGGTTGAGAGGCTTCTCTCCCAGCGTCTGGGCCCCTGAAGTGTCCCGGGTTTCACTGCCCAGGGTAAACCAGCCGCACAGACCTCATCACCTAGTCAGAGGTCACAAAGGCCACTGATACCTCCACAGTGCCACGTTGGTGTCGAACATTCCCACTGTCACCCGGTCTGGTCCCAAGACAAGCCCTCCCCAACTCCCGCCTTGACTTTAGTAACTTCAAACTTCTCTTCTCTTGGAGAGCCCGAAAATTCTGCCCGCCAACAGTGTACTCATACATAGATTCCGAGCCTCCCCCAAGTTCCCCCTAAGCCCTGCTTCCAAGGGGTATAAATCTGCGTCTGAGAACTATCTCATAAAACAGACTCCTAAATGTCACCCGAATCCCCAAGCACCGCTTCCTAAGTGTCTCCTCAAAAGTAGACACCCACTGAATGCCACCCGGGCCCCACAACCTCCAAACAAGCCCATTAGGGATCCCTGAAGTTGGAATTAGGGAAGCACCCTCTTCCAAATGCTGTCCAGAGGCTTGGGGGAAATGTGCTCCCGCTCACCCCCAGTGCTGGGCGGAAGCCTCGCCTTCCTTCTGGAGACAAGCCGAAGCCACAGGGCAACGGAAGAGCAAACCACCTCGGTCGTGCAAAAAGAACCAGAGTTTGCGCGGAGCTCGGAAGCGCGGGGGCCTTAGAGGGCCGAGTCTGGGCTATACCATAGACGCCTGAATAGAGGGGCATTTCTCCCTACTTCTGCACCTCTGGCCCGAGTTTCAGGGACAAAAATCCCCTACAGATTTTGGTTCGACCCCGATGCGCGATGCATGCTGGGAGTGGTAGTCCTGTCCCGCTAATGCCCGGTGCACGTGGTGGGCATCAGCCCCTAGAATATGGGAAAATGTAAGCCTGGGTTTATTTCCTAGAACTGTGTGTTCTGTGAGGGACGAAAAAGGGAACGGAATATGATAGTGCCTCCAGATTAGAAGATACATCATACTTAAGCGCGGGGAGGCTGGAACTCCGGTGGCTAAAAGCGTTCATTCATTTTTTTTTTTTCCCGTTTGTGGAGCTCAAGATGTGGGCTAGGTTCAGGCACTTCTTCCTTGCCCTCATGGAACAATATCCTGTCGTGGGAATCAGCCCGTAAACATAACAAATAAGAACAAACAGTAGCCTCACATATACACATGCATTATAATAAGTAGTCCGTATGAACATAAATACGTGTGCGTGTATTTAACAGGAATTCCTTATGCAACTAGGCTGACTGAATATGCTGTACAGTCCAGGCTAATCATGGACTTGTGATTCTCCCGTTTCTTCCACCAAGTGCTGCGATTATTTACAGGCATGCACCACCATGCCCATGTTAATATGCAAATGATTTTATCTGTATTAAGTGTATCTTATATTTAATGTATTTTTGCATATAACTATATGAGTGACTAGACATTGTATATACAGCTATTGTATATATTGTATAATATGTAACTATTGTATCTAACTAACCATACACCCCTTAACAATAGTGATAGTTTCTAAGAACTATTTATATGCCTTGCATGAACTTATATAAAACCAATGGCACAATCTTGTTCACCTAAGGGATATATATATATACACAATATATAATGATATATACATCATATATATATATATATATATATATATATATATATATATATATATGATATATGAAGAAACCACCTTGGTCTTGGTCATGCAAAAAGAACAAGAGTTTGCGTGGAGCTCAGAAGCGTGGGGGCCTTAGAGGGCCGGGTCTGG
>NC_034613.1:12878237-12910530 GCF_900095145.1 Mus pahari | reverse complement strand
AGGGAGAGTATTGGGAGCAAAAAGCCTTAAGGTTGGCATATATGAAAAAGAACATAATGGTGTGTAGAGTTGGAGAGGAAGAAGGAGGGGCACTAAATGAGGTTTGAGGACAGATCAACCAGGTTCTTGTAAACCAGATTGAGGTGTTTAGCATTTAAGATTCATGGAGAGGGGCTAGGAAGATAGCTCAGTGGTTTACTTGAGGACCTGAGTTTGTGCGGGAGGGTACCTGAAGCTCACTGGCCAGCCAGCTTAGCTAACAGGTGAGTTGCAGGTTTAGTAAGAAGCAATTTGTCTAAAAAATAAGGTATGAGTGTGGGAAGGAGGGTAATACAGAAGGAAAGATAAATAATACTAAGGGTATTTGTAAAAGCCATAGGGAAATACACTATTTTAGAAGCCTACTTAACACACATGGAGTGATGATAACCCCTCTGCCCCAGAGCCATAGACTAACAAAAACCCCAGCACAGAGAAGGGAAACTTCCCTTCTACTTTTTGATCGGGAGGTGGGGGATTGTCCAAGTGAATGCCCCCAAATGAAGGCCATTGCCATTGCCCTTTGGGAACTTGAAAGTAAGACCCTAATGCTGAAGACACCACACATTTCAGACACGGGACTTGGAGGAACTAAGCTGAAATTGAACTAGACCAATGTTTCTTAGCCGTCCTACTGCTACGATCTTTTAATGCTCATGTTGTGGTGACCACCAAACATAAAATTATTTCATTGCTACTTTGTAACTGTAACTTTAATATTGTTACAAATTGTAATGTAAATACTGGATATGAAGGATATCTGATATACAACCCCTGTGAAAGGGTCATTCAATTCCCAAAAGAGTTCAACTCACAGATTGAGAATGGCTGACCTAGAAGTTTCCTCCCTGAGGACTAGTTCTCACAGTATCTGTAGGTGCTGTGCAAGCTAATAAGAAAAAAAAATGAATAGTCCTACTTAGCTGAAAAGCCTATGAACCATAATGACCAACCTAGAAAGATAACTTCAGTGGCACTTATATCTTGGGAATAACTAAACTAATAGCTAGGTATCTAATCGGTGTGAGAAAATTCATGCCTGGTACTGTAAACCTAGCCAATTACCTGTACCTAGAGAGATCATAGGCTTTAGAAGAGAACCTACTACTGCCATTTTTCTGAAGTCACTATAGTTTCTGTGTTCTACACACTTACTCTTATATTCAGGTTAAGTGTAGCTATCACCCCACCAAAGCTTTACCTTTTTTTTTTTGCAACAGAGACAATTATAGAGAGCCAGAATGGGTCAAAATTCAGAAATGTGACCATTGGATGCTCATCCCCTATTGGTACATCTATAACTCAACCCATACACTCAAGGGAAAAATCAGGAAAAGGAGATATAAAGATTATAAGAGCCAGAAGACCAGGAAGCCTGCTGCTAGATAATATCTTCTATATATAACAGGGAAGCTGCATCCATGAAATCCCAATACAGTTGCCAAGAACAAGACCTGCATAATGACAATATCAGTTGAGATGGCAATGTGAATGGAGGTGAGGATTTCACAAGTCCCCACCCCTAGATGAAGAGTTACAGACAATTAGTGGCTGCTAAGAGGAGAATCAATTTTCTCCTGGGACATGCTCCTTGATGGGTTATCCAAGTGATCAGCCTTATGAGTAACATTAAATTAACTCCCATATGTATGTTTATGGTATGGGATAAATTGGAGAAGGGAGAGGGCTAGAAATGATGTAACTCCTTGTTTAAAAAAATTTAAAATAGGGGCTGAAGAGGTGGCTCAGCAGTTAAGAGTACTGACTACTCTTCCAAAGGTCCTGAGTTCAAATCCCAGAAACCACATGGTGGCTCACAACCATCCGTAATGAGACCTGACACCCTCTTATGGTGTGTATGAAGACAGTTACAGTAATATAATAACATATAATAATATATAAGTCTTAAAAATTAAAATAATAACGTGAAGCAGGTAAGATGGCTCAGCAGGTAAAGGTACTGTGTTTCCTGTACAAACCCAATGAGTTGTTTGATCCTTGGAATCCACATAACATTGAGAGAACCAATTCCAACTTCAGAGTTGTCTGTTGACCTTCACGTGTGAGAAGCACAGCAGTAGTAGTAATAATAATAGTTTAAAATTAAGGTGGAGAATGACAGAAAGATACCTGATGTCAACTGGCCTCCACACTTGCATACACAGGTCTGCACACTTGCACATATACACACATCACATACATATAATAAGATATGTAATAACAGGATTTTAGTTTTTGAGACAGCATCTTACTGAAGGTCAGACTGTCCTAGAACACCCTTAAATAGCCAGAGCTGACCTAGAATGCTCAGTAATCTTCCTGCCTTAGCCCCCCAAATTCTAGGAATATAGGCATGAGTCACCATACCCAGATGTAACAGGATTTTAAACACAAGAACTACATAATAAAAAATTCTATTTGTTGCAGTGTTAGGGAGGGAACCCAGGGCCTTACACATGCTAGAAAAACACTCCACCAACTCAATCACACTCAACCCCAATTCAAAAAACCAGTCTGGGTATGTGGAAAGAACATTTATTGTGGGAAGCAGGGAAGGAAAACCACTGGAAGTGAACTTTCAAGAAACTAAGAAGTAATGTTAGAAGAGCAGCCCAAGTCAGGAAAGTGGAAGCAGAGAGGAGGGGTCCCATTCTGGACTGATTTCAAACTTAAGCATGCTAGATTTAGTCCGATTTGGGGTATGAAAAATAAAGCCATTGATGACCCATCAAGTTTCTGGCTGTGTGACTGGAAGGATAAAATTGTCATCCACAGGTACAGGAGCAAGATCAAGATTTTGGTTTTGCCTGTATCATACTCAAGATGTTTGCTAGTCATTCAAGGGGAGATGTTGCTCTAGAGAAGAGTTGAGACCAAGCTTGGTGGTTCAGAGCTGTACTACCAAGACTCTGGAGGCTACCGCAGGAGGATTGCTGGGGAGTCTGAGGCCAGCTACACCATTGAGTTCCAGTCTGAGCTACTGGGAGACTCAAAAACAGGTAAATGCACACAATCTCAAAACTTGGGATGTAGAGACAGGAGGATCAGGAATTCAAAGCCATCCTCCATGACATAGGGAGTTATAGGTTATCCTGGGCTGCATGATATCCAATTAAAAAGTAAAACAGAAGAAAAATCATAAGGGTTGAAGACTGAGTATCAAATTTAGAGGGTGACATCTACACAGGATGTGAATTTGAAGACCATCTGGCAATTGAAACCATGCATGTGACTGGGTTTTTGTCTTTGGTTTTACCAGTGGGGATGCATTAAGGATATAGCGTATGGTGTATATACAGCAATATTGCAGGTACAGTAATTGAAGCAGAATTTAGACTTTACAAAAAAGCAAGTGGAAACCAGGAAGTGGTGGTGTATGCCTTTAATTCCAGCACCCGGGAGGCAGAGGCAGACAGCTCTGAGTTTGAGCCTGGTCTACAGAATAAGTTCCAGAATAGCCAGGGCTATACAGAAGAAATATCTATCTCAATACAACAAAACCAAAACAACAACAACAAAGCAAGAGGGAAGGGTATTGATTACAAGGGACAACTCAAGAAAGTGTGCAGGAGGATTGGGAGATGAGAGTGCTGTGCCATTTTGACTCCCTCTAGTAATGTGTAGGTATTTCCATAGCCTCATCAAGAATTTTTTTTTTCTGGAGCCCTAAGAATCTTTAATATATCAATATAGAGCTTTCCCTCCCCGCCTCTTTCCTTCTCCCAGTGTAGTCTTTGTCCTCTTATGATGCTCAGGCTAGCCTCATACTTTTGGGCTCAAGTAAGTCTCTGGCTCATTTCAACTTTCCCTTATTCCCCTCCCCAGTGGCTGGAACTACAGGTCTATGCCACCATGTTCGACTAAAGCTTTAAAATGGTATCCTAGGGGTGGCAGTGTACCTCAGTGGTAAGAACACTTACATAGCATGGGTTCAACCTTAAACACCACAGACACAAAATAACAGATTGCTGAGAATGAGAGGGATTCAGAAAGCTGTAATGTGTGCATTTCTTCCTGCCTCCAAGGTGTCAAACCCTGTTCTCACCAGTGGCAACAGAGTAAGAAGCAAGACAGACAAAAGTCCCTTACATCATGGTGTTTTGTTACAATTCAAGCAACAAATAATAGAACAAATATGGAAAAGTAAGACTTTACGTGCCTGGATGAATTGTGGAAAGCAGCACAATGGAACACAGGGATCATGGTAAGGAAGGCTTGAGAATTTTACATGGAGCAGCCTGGGCAGACCTCACTGCTAGAATGCTCAGATGATGTTTCCTTTGATGATCTTTGGTGTTCCTAGCCTTGATGCTTTTGATTATAGGCCTTTTTGTAGCTCACCCAGTCTTTTTTGGAAAACAGAATTCTAATATACCATAAAGATGGTACCTGTCATCTATCCTGGCACTTTTAAGTACATTTAGGGGGCTGGAGAAATGGCTCTGTAGTTAGGAGCACTGGTTGCTCTGAAAGAACTGAGGCTTAGTTCCTAGCACCTTTATGGAGGCTCACATTTAGGGCTCCATATTCATGAGCTCGTGCACAGATCCAATCATGACAGAAAATATTCAGGGGAGGGCTGACAGTATCAAAGGCGGCACTGGGTTGTCCCCAGCACCAGTAAATAAATGAATAATAAAAAAACTGGGGGAGAAATTACACCTGACTTCTTTTCCTTCTTCATTTCCCAATTAATATTGTTTAGCAATTTACAGAACATATGTAATATCAGATACTACAAACCAGGTTCTATACAAATACTCTCCCATTAAAAAAAAACAGATTTATGTATGTTAGTACGCTGTCATTCTCTTCAGACACACTAGAAGAGGGCATCAGATCGCATTGCAGATGGTTGTGAGCCACCATGTGGTTGCTGGGAACTGAACTCAGGACCTCTGAAAGAACAGTCAGTGCTCTTAACTGCTGAGCCATCTCTCCAGCCCATATTCTACCATTTTTGTATAAGTACTTCAGCTGGTCATGGTACCACATGTCTGTAATCTCAGCACTTAAGAGGTAGAAGCAGGGGGCTGGTGAGATGGCTCAGTGGGTAAGAGCACAGACTGCTCTACCGAAGGTCCTGAGTTCAGTTCCCAGCAACCACATGGTGGCTCACAACCACTCAAAATGAGATCTGACATCATCTTCTGGTGTGCCTGAAGATAGTGAGCAGGGCCCACTGGAGTGGGCAGAGGTCCTAAAAAATTCAATTCCCAACAACCACATGAAGGCTCACAACCATCTCACAACCATCTGTATAGCTACAGTACTCATATACAAAAAATCTAAATACATAATTAAAAAGAGGTAGAAGAGAACAAAAGGATCATTCCAAACCCATCCTTGTTTACATATCCAATTTGAAGTCAGGTCTGGTTGTGAGATCCGTCTCAAAAAACTTCAAATGGAAATTCTGGCATTTTGACTCAGGTGGTAGGGAGCAATAATATACCCAAACCAACTTCTTGTAGGTAAGTAAGGGACATTGTCCTTTTCTTCCTTTTGCTTGGGTGGTCTTTTCCTAACTTGCTGTATATAGTCTATGTACAATAATATGTCATGCCTGTCTCAAGCCCGTTCTGCTAGCTACACCAAATTGCTTTGATTTCCAAATTCCACATTAATGAAGTCATCTAACATATGTAACTTTGTGTCCGACTTTTCACCTAGTGGTGCTAGTGAGGTTCATTTGTTGGTACTTGATTACCAGCATTTTCTTTTTTACTATACTTCATTCTACGAAGAATCAAGCTTGTTTGTCTTGTTGGACTTTGAGACTATTTGGGACTATTACTGTTTTACAGCCACTGAGGTGTGTGGACTCCCTGGAGATTCTGGTAATAACATTCTAGTTTAGGAAGGAAACAGTAGGCCTACATTCCCAGCTTCATTTTGTAGCTCTGCTGACTGGGATTTAGAAGGCAATCGAAGTTTCCTGTTCCAGTCCTTTCAGAGCCTCTGCCAATGGCAGAAGCATAACCTGGGAATCACAGGGTGTAGGCCTGAGAGTGAAGCACTATGTTTACATTCGTGGATGAAGAGAGCAAGGGTGAACTTGAACGATGCTCATGAAGATATCCTTGGGCTGGGAACTTAACAGGCCAAGCTTCCTATATCCCTTTGGGGTCATCAACATGTTGAGGGTATAGGGACAACCAGGATATAAGCACCTACTGTGTTTTACATACAGATGCCTGAAAGCACTGTCTCCAGCTCAGAATGGCAAATCAGAGTTTAGTCTAGGCTAAGAATAAGTGAGGGTTAAGTGTGGATAGGGGACCACAGATTCCCAGTCCAGGTTCTGAACCAAACTTCAGATCTTTGACAAGGGATGAGCCATAATCTGAACCTTGACAGTTGGGATTGCTAGCTAATATCCCAGGTATTTATAGCCACCACTGCTCTCCAGCTTAGCCTAATAGCTGTCTATACATTCTGTGCCTGTTTAAGAAACCATACTAGGACATGAGAAAGTAGAAATGGAAGATGCAGGCTTTTTAGATTTTATTACAAAAGGAACATGATTTGAGCCCAATTTCCCAGCAAAAGTCACCAACTCCAAGTCTAATTTGGCTTCTCTGGTTGGGGAGCAGGCTGGTAGGTAGACGGGCCTTCCTTAGACTTCCACACTTCATCTGTTCTGTCCCTGGATGGATACCCCATGTCTGTAGAAACTGCTTTCAAAGTTGTTCACTGGGCCTCATTGAAGCGGGTCACCATTGTCTTGTGCAGTGTCTCCTTGTAGGATTCTGTTGAGGTGACCCCATAGGAACTGCCCCGGGCACCCAGGCCAGAACCTCGAACTCGTGTTTGGGCCTGTGTAAGGGAAGGAGGGTTTGTCAGGCTGGTAGAGGTGCATGGGGAGTGTTGGGGACAAGAATGGCTCATAGAGACTCACCTCAATGGGTGTCACAATGCCCTGTTTCTTGCGGCCCAGACCACTGCCTTCTTTCCAGCCCATGGCCTGGAGCATTCGACTGCCAATGTTGTCACTGCCTAATCCATCCCGAGTGGGTTGTTCAAAGTCCCTGCAGGGGACAGCGTATAGTGTTAGTGGTCTGCCAGCCGCAACCTCCCCTTACCTGGTACCTGGTCCTGCACTTACACAGAGGCTGTAGATATGCCACCATACTTCCTTCGTTTGGGCTCTGGTGGCTCAGGGATACCATACTTCTCCCTGCGTTCAGCTGCACGGTCTCGATACTTCATTTGCTACAAATTTATGTGTGTGAACACGTTGGAATTGGCTGTTATTTTCAGCAAACATAAGCATGGATGGGGTAAGGGGCAATGTAAGTCTCTCTCTGGCCTGGTCCTTGGTCCTGAGGGTCGGGACATGATGAAATGGGAACTAGGAAGAAGCCTCACAGCGATGGAGACAACACATGGTTGTCAGGCTATACCTGGCTAAGGAACTTTCAAGTCCCACTCCCACTGCCTGGAGGGACAGAGACTTGGAGGGGCCAGATGGGATGGAGCTAATGAGTGGCTCATGTCTTACCTCCATGTCATTTTTTTCTAGTGCTTCCAATTCGTTTTCTGACAAGTGGGCTCGACGATGAATCTCAAGGTTTTGCTGTAAAGAGAGACAGGATAGTGTAAAGCAATTGGGCTGGGCTGGGCTAGACACAGGATATCCTACCAACTCTCTGCTCAATTACCTTGTGGAGCCCAGAGAGCTGCTGGTGCCGAATGAGTGCCTCCTTGCTGGGAAACTGGCGGCGGCAGAGCAGACAGGCTAGCTTCTGCCAGTCTGTGAGCTTTTCTTCCCGTTCAGGACCTCCTCGTTCCTGTTCCTCCTCACTGTCACTCTCCCCACTATAGGCTGCCACCAGCCCTCGAGGTGGGCTCTGTAGAGAGTGAAGGCGGGCAGTCAGTCACACTTGCTAAGATCAGGGACCCCTGCCCCCTTTTGTCCTGAAACTTACTGGGCGGTCATCACTGGCCAGCTTTGGGAGATCCATGCTGGTGTGCTGTCTTTCAGCTAGTGCTCCCTGAGGTAGAAGAAAACAGAAATTCAGAGCTCCATAGAGGACCCTAAAGAATGACAACATTGAAGGTGGAGTACAGATGGACAGTTACAACACACCTTCTTCTCAAGGATGGCATAGCCTGCATCTGCAGTGGCCGATTCCCGCCTTTCATCATCTCGTAGAGCACTAATAGGCTGGAAGCTGTTTTTGAAGTTTTCTTTTTGCTTATTGAGACTGCGGGCCCACCGCTCCATGTCCTTGGCAATCTGGGGTTTGAGGGTTGATGTTACAGCTTTCTGAAGCTTGGGTCTCTATTTTCTCACCCATGGCCCCTGCAGCAGCAGCCCTTCCTGCTCTGTAGCTTCAAATCTGTACCTCCCTTGACTTCCCTTCACGATGAAATACTTGCATACCCATACTGCTTTTGGTCAATGATTATCACAGCCAACCGAAACCTAACTAAGGCATGTGATATCATGCCACGTTAATGTTTTGTGGTTTTCCTGGGGCATGAAACATTTTGAGAATCCCTCAGGTTGCAGAGAGAATATTTACTGCTTGCTTCAATGCCATACTTTTCTCCACAGAGACTAAGGTTCCTTCTAACTTTTCCCTACTAGAAAACCCTGCAGTGTTTCTTCTCCTTCTCAACTCCTTATTAGCCTATGAGAATTTCTCTGGGATCAACACACACCAAAACCAGCATGAAGGTTCCCTTTGTAGGACAGAGAAAAGCTGTCAAGAGTTCACTCAGACAGTACAAATGGGGTAGGTGGTCTTGCTACAGTACCCCCGAAATAGATCTAACTCAGGAGTACTGTCTATCTCAAGTAGTTCCTATCCCTGTCCATGCCCACCCGCCACCCCATTTCCTATAGCAGGAGAGAACAAGAGGTGACAGAACATAGACTTTAAACAACCAGACGATAGCTAGAAGTTCACCTGTTGGGCTGTCTTTGTCTTATGCTTCTCTTTCTTCTCTTTTCCCTCCTTTGATGATGCCCCCGTGTCCTTATGTCCATCAGCAGACTGCTCCAAGGCAGGTATGTAGGTCCGCCGTTCCCCATCCCAGTATAGGTACTGCTGACTCTGAGCATTGTAGTAATACTGAGGGAGAGAATGAGGGAGGATGTATAGGGGTAGCTGCCACAAAACCACACTCCAGTTTTCCTAGGCTACCTTTCACTTACCTGGGAGTTGGGATCATAGTATAGACCAGTCTGGGGGTCATAGTAGTAGCCAGATGTCTCATCATATTGGTAAGTAGAGACATCAGGAACAGCTGTGGGGAGGGAGCAAAGGCAAGGTTGTCGAATTCCTCTCTGGTTAGAGAAGTCCACACCCTTACCCACGGGCTATAGATACTCACGGTACTGGTTGTAGGACTCTGGGGCAGTGGGACTGGTAGCCGGTGGTAAGGCAGAGCTGGGATGAGTAGGGCTCTGGAGCTCAGACTTGAGCACAGCAGGTGATATGATGGTATATGACTACTCATGGGTCACATAAGGGAACAGGACTCAGTGTCTGTTAATATCACCCTGCCCACTCAGGGCGCACCTTGCCAGCCTACCAACCTCCCCAGAGTACCAGCGGCATCCTCACCTGGCTGTTGGTAGCAGTGCTCTGGCCACTGCTCCCCTCAGCTGATTGCTGATAGAGCCCAGGGGCGGCACCAGGCTGGGCTCGAGAGAAAGCCTGCAGTGACACAGAGTCTGCTCCAGCCTCAAGGGAGGCCTCAGGACCTGAAAAGAGAAACCATGGAGAATGAACGCCCATGAATGTCAGAGCATACGGCCATAAGCCTCTAGGCCCCACAATTAGGTTCAGCTAGAGAGTATGAGGTTCACCTGCTCCAGCTGGGTCCCCTTTGGTCCCGGTCATGCCAGGGCCCTTGCTGTTCTTAAGGTAGCCATGGGCATAAAGGGAATCTGTTCCCTGGCTGCTGCCATAGCTCTCATCCTGTTGGTAGTAGCTGTAGTCAACTGGTGGCTCCTCGGGGGCAGCCCAGGCACTCTCTCCACCCTGGGAGGCCTGAGAGGCAGATGAGAGATCATTAGATCAGGAGGGGACATAAATGAAGAAATCTGCTAGAAGCACCTGTCCCTATATGTGGAGCTAGGATTTCCTTTTGTTGTTGGTGGTGGTGTTTTTAGAGACAGGGTTTTTCTGTGTATCCCAGGCTGACCTTGAACTCAGAAATCTACCTGCCTCTACCTCCCAAGTGCTGGGATTAAAGGCGTGTGCCACCACTGCCCGGCTGGAGCTAGGATTTCTACTTGACAGAAAGCATGTATTCTTAAGTGAAAATCAAGGTGTCCTGGTCACAGAGAAGAGTGAGGAAAAGAGAGACTAGAAAAAGGCTACATGCCCAAATGTACCCTAGGCTGATGCTGACGAGATACACATGTTACTCCTCATACCAAGCAAGATACCCTCAATCTTTTCCCTTTTGTTTCCCTCTTTCCTCTCTCCCACCTACAACTATGTAGCCCATGCTGGTCTGGAACTCGTGGAAATACTGACTTTGCCGGGGCTGGTGAGATGGCTCAGCGGGTAAGAGCACCCGACTGCTCTTCCAAAGGTGCAGAGTTCAAATCCCAGCAACCACATGGTGGCTCACAACCATCCTTAACAAGATCTGATTCCCTCTTCTGGAGTGTCTGAAGACAGCTATAGTGTACTTACATATAATAAATAAATAAATCTTTAAAAAAAAAATACTGACTTTGCCACCACTCCCCACATCATTGCTAGAAATATAGGCAGGCATTATTATATCTTGCTATCCTCTTAGTCTTAATTCTCTTCTACCAAAATTTTCATGATTTTTTTTTTTGAGACAGGACTTCAAATTCATTAGAGAATCAAAGACTGGCCTTCAACACCTAACCCTAACCCTCCACTCATAAGAACTGGGATTACAGGTGTTTACCACCATACCTGGCTCCCAAAGTTTTTTTAAAAAATATTTATAAATTCCTTTTTATTCATGGCACATATACTTAAACAGCGCAACACACACACACAGAGACACACACTCAAATAATATGCAACACATTATACCAACTCAGAACAATTTTAAAAAGTTCAACAGCATAGAGTACCAACTACCAAGACAGGAATGGAGAGATGACTCAACAGATAAGAACACTTGGTCTTGCTAAGGACCCAGGTTTGGTTCCTAGTACCCACATGGTTATTCATAAGACTTCAAAATTCTAGGTCCAAGGGATCAAACACCCTCTTCTGACTTCTGCAAGCACTGAGCACACATATGGTGCACATGCACAGGTACAGGCAAAACACTCATACACATAAAAATAAATAAGTCGGGCATGGTGGTGCACACCTTTAATCCCAGCACTTGGGAGGCAGAGGCAGGCGGATTTCTGAGTTCGAGGCCAGCCTGGTCTACAGAGTGAGTTCCAGGACAGTCAGGGCTACACAGAGAAACCCTGCTTTGAAAAACCAAACCCAAATAAATAAATAAATAAATAAAAATAAAGTAATAACAAGTCTTAAAAAAGAAAGAAGTCCAAAAGGTGACTGGGAATGATAGAAAAGGTGGAGTGGGAATGGATAACTATCTATAAAGGCAGAAAAAAGGAGTAAAGGTAGGAAGGCCTATAACACTTGTTTTAAGAAAGTCAGATGCCAGGGTGATGGGGTCAGAGGAGGCCAAGTACCTGTGAGATTGCCCACTGGGCAGCAGCAATGGCAGTACTGGCCACAGAGGCAGCATTGATGCGACTGCCTTCATTGGAGGCCATATCCCTGGGGAGGATAGTAGAAACTGGAAATGAAACAGGGATCCCCAAGGTAGTGGGGTGGGTCAAGCTGTGAGGGAGCTTAGGTGGGGCTCTGACCTCTTAGAACCCTTGGCAAACTCCACGTTGATGGTCTTGCCATCGATGGTGAGCGGAGGGTGCAGGGCCTGCAGGATCTGTAGCAGCTGGGCTGCTTCCTATGGGTAGAGGGGTAGCAGGGACCGAAGGGTCAGGCCCGGGGAGGCCCCCCGGCTCCATTGCCCCATTTCCAGACTGGGACCGCGGTGAGGATGGGGTAAAGGTTCCCCCCTCCCTACCCTGGGGGCCGGGACCATGGTTGCCCGGACCCCCCCCTGTGCCGCCCTCACCACGATGGTGGAGAGCTGGATGAAGGCGAAGCCTCGGTTCAGTTGAGTCTGTTTGTCCTTGATAACACGCACATTGGAAGAGGACAGCACCGCATAGGGTGCTAGGGCCCCGAGGATGGAGTCCATAGTGCTGTGTGGGTTCAGGTTTCGTAAAATAATGGCTGTAGGAGAGGGCCCAGTGTTAGGAAGTACCTCTGACAGTCTGTTCAGGGGCCCCATTATAGATCCCCACTGCTCCCTGTTTTCTTGCTTCTGTACTCATGTAGCTTTTGCTTCCTTTTACTCTTCTCTTGAATAAACTCTGCTTGTCAGTCCAGGTGTCAACAGTCTCTCAACTATCAGGAACCCTCTCATAAACCCCAAAATTAGTCTGTGGGCAGCTTCTCCCTCTGCTCTCTATCATATATTTATCCCCACACTAGGTAGAAACACTCTCCCTTAATAAGTACCAAGTATTGTTCATTACTATTCCTTTGGCCTCAGAGGTCCCACACCAGATACCCTAGGGTATAAAGTAAGGGGGAAAGAACAACTGACTCACTGTCATTGGCGTTCTCGGAGCTTGGCTCTGAGCCCTGTGACAGGGTTTGTGAGGTCAGCACTCCCTGGGCCTGGTAGGGCTGCGGCAGTGGGAGTAAGCCCTGGCTTAGCTCCCGCCCACCCAGTGGCAGTGCCTGCTGATCCAGCCGAGTGCCAAGGGGCAGCTTCTGCTCTGCCTCTGTCAGGAATGGTGGGAAATATGCTGATGAAGGTGGAGGTTCCATGGCTGATCATATTCCCCACCCCTCACCAGCCCATACACACTGGCCGTCATGCCTCTTGCCACTCCCAGTTAGTACAGCTCACCTGATTTGGGCACGCCACATTTGAAGCACTTCTCTCGGCGCTTGAAGTTCTGGACACCACACTGTGAGGCACAGGCCAGAGGGTCAAGACTTTTCATGATATCCTCCAAATATGGACCCACAGAACAACATAATCCCGCAGAAGGGAACTTGGAGGGTCAGAGGTAGCTCGAGCCTTTTGGAACTTATCTTCAATCCTATAAATCTCTGACTACTGGTTCCCAGCACCAACAACTCTCACAAATTACAGCAGTTGTGTCCCTTCCCTATCTTCTTGGGACTATCAACTCTCAGCACTGTATCTCATGGTCCCTTCTTCCTGAGACTTGCTTACCTAACAGAAACTTTCACTGTTTCCTACTGGAAGCCAGAATCTTTTAGTCAGATTCATTTCCTTCCTTATTGATAGGCCTAGGTTGAATTCTGCTACTTTTGACTTTTTTCTTAGATATTCCAGCTACCAAAGACCTTGTTCAGCTTCCATCACAATGCTATCTCTGTTCCAGTCAGGAACTAAGCAGTGCTCCTGTGTAAGGCCCAACATCATGTGTTCAGGACAGTCTGCTTAGACTGTACTGACAGGAGTTAGGAGCAGAGAATGGGCTGAAAGGGCCCCAGCTCTGAGCTGGGCTTCACAGAAGCAGGGAGGTTAGAGCTGGGAGATCCAGAGTCTTAGTCTTGCTGGAGGGACTAAGAGACTTTCTAGAGCTGGTGAAGGGGGTGGGGGCATACAGAGAGAGAAAAGCCAAGGCTATCAAGGGAAGATGGTGACAGTTAGAGAGACTCATGTTTTGGGCAGAGAAGGTAAGGCATGGTCAGAGCTAGATTTCAACTGCAACATTACAAGTAAGGGTGGAGAAAGAGGAGTGAGGCTAACACCAAAAAGGGCTCTGTGGGAACTAGATGGGAGGGTGTAGGAACTGGCATGAACTGTAAGAACAGCAAAGGAAGGTGACTATTCTGAGATGGATGTGACAGCATCTGGTAACTGAAATACATGCAGGACAAAAAGGAGGAGAAAAACGCAAATCAAACACCAGCTTCAAGGAAAATATGAAAAAAAAAGATGAAGTGCCAGTATCATTTTGTCCCTCTCTCTCCAGAAAGATTGATCCAGAAAGATGTAAAGATGACAGATAGCACTCTCCCACTAACCAGACTCCTCAGGGAAAAGTCAGGGTCCTCCACTAGCTCTCAGCTTTCCTTAGGTTTTAGGACTACAGAGAGTCCCAGGAGATGGGGTTGAATAATCACAATGCTGGCCTCAGGGCAGACCTAAGGTCACGTAGGGAACAGAACGTGGCCCTGTAAGCTAAAAGCTCATGCATGGTTCCACCTGAGCCTTAGGTTTCTCTTAGGGAATATAGAGGTGATCACATAACCTCCAGGGACCTTCAAGGTGGACACAGCTGTACCAAGGTTGAGTTACCCCCAGAACACTCTGCTTCTTTTTAAAGGTAACAGCAGCTACTTAGAGTTGAATGTGGGCCAGAAGTCTTTATTATTCTCCCACCAACAGTTTCATTCTCTCAACACCAAATTAGTGCTCACTCACATAAAGATGAGAAGTGATACAGAGGTAGGATAAGCACCTTGACCAGCATCAAGGCAGACCTGAGACAGTTTGCAAGCAGCGTGGCTCTGAAGCCCATGCCCTATATAATATAGTAGGCTTGTGTTGTCACTGATTAGTCACTTATGCTATTATTTCTTTCAACTCTACTGGACCTTTAGGCAAGGCTATGTGTGATGAGGACAGAGCCTAGCTGACTGGGGCTAGACAACATGTCTCTAAGACGACGCTTTCTCTGACTAAGTCAGCTGCTGCTGCGGCTGCTCTGGCTGCTTCTGCTGGAGCAGACTTTCTCCCCAGCACCAGATACCCACCCACCCCTGTACCTTATTACACAGCCAGTCCTCATTGATCTTGGGCTTGGGGTCGCTGTAATGCATGGATACCTTCTGGCCCAGGATGTTGAGGGAGTGCTGTGGGAAAAAGCAGAGCACAATCAAGACCTAGGTAGCAGTGCCCCACATACCGTTTCAGCAAAGGAGAAAAGAGTGAGCGAGCCCTTCAGCTGGATGGATGAGGGACAGGGAATGAAGGGAGTTTGGAGAACTGATGGAGGGAAGAAGGAACGGA
This sequence comes from Mus pahari, assembly GCF_900095145.1. Taxonomy (NCBI): domain Eukaryota; kingdom Metazoa; phylum Chordata; class Mammalia; order Rodentia; family Muridae; genus Mus; species Mus pahari. The sequence continues at coordinate 12,895,392 of NC_034613.1, read as the reverse complement.
GGGACGGGATGGGGTGAGGGAAGGAAAGCGCCACAGCTCTCAGGGCGCATCTGTTTGCTGTTTATTCACAGGCACGTGTGCACGCATGCACGCGCGCAAACACACCACACACACACACACACACACACACACACACACACACACACACACACAAAATCAGACACATAGTACTTGGTTGGCCAACGACTGTCGAGAGTTGGGAGTGCTCCCCCAGCTTGGCCCTTGACAGTGCCAGGCCATACCCAGGACTAGCACTACACAGGCTACACTGGGAATGAGGGGAGATGGGCAGGGAAGAGAGAGGAGGGGAGAGAAAAAGAGAAAGAGCGCACGAGCGCTAATGCTGGAGAAGGGGAAAAAGAAAGCCAATTTAACAGACGGAGATTTCCCGCCATGAGGCCACCTTCCCAAGGCTGGCCGGGTCCTGGGCCCACCGCACTAGCTTATTGACCAGACCCACAGAGCCGGTCACAGGGCTGCCTCTGCCAGGACCCTCCACTTTACCACGGCTGCCCCTTCCTCCCCTGACACTTCTTTCCAGTGCTCTACACCAGTGACTCTACACCAGGATAGAGCTGGGTAGCCAGGTTAGACCCTTGAGTCTTGGAAGGTCCCAACGCAGTTGAGTTGGGATTCAGTGCCAGGCTAGGGGAGCTGGCCCCTCCGTAGCTGACAGAGCACAGTTCCTTATTGAGAAGGTAGAGGTGGGGCCTCCTGTGGGTGGGGAGGGTGCTGTGAATGGGAGGGGCCAGTGAACTGAGCCCAGGGTGTCAATAAAACTATCACACTTGACTGGAACTTTCAACCAAAAGCAGTGATGTCCCTCTGCATGGAACTCAGAGGGCCAAATTCACATGCAGGAGAAAACTGGCAAAACAAGTCTTGCTAGTTTATGTGCCAACATCTATGTTCCCTCAGTGACAGGACTTCCAGTGGTCCTGAGAGCACAACCAAGTTCTGGCTCTGCTGACTCGGGAGCAAAAGGGTCCTGCTGGGGTCTGGGAAGCTAAGAAAGGGACCCACCCTGGCAGCTCTTTCTCTGAAAGCTCAGCCAGGAGAGGTGAGGGAGCGCTAGTGCCTGGCAGTAGGAAGGGGGCCAGGGGACGCTGTTGAGACTGGGCCCCAAATGGGAAGCCCAGTGGGTAGTGAGAGATGGGAAGAGGAAATAGTGGGGGTCAGGTGGGGGGAGAAAGGGGCAGGGATATGGGACACAGGGTCACAGGGCAGGGAACTGTGTCCGTAAGATTCAGGCGATGGGGAGCGCTCGATTATAAAGTATAAAGTATTTGTTTTGGGGGGGGGGTTCAAGTGCGGCAAAGCAACCTGATTGGCTTCCATCCATCGTGTAGCGTCCTGCAAGTGACTAAACTCGACGAAGGCGAAGCCCCGGCTCTGACCTGGAGACAGCATTCAGATACAGACGCAGTGGGTTAGTCAACAGCTTTGGACACACGGCGTTCCCGGGGGCAGAACCCGAGGGGAGAGGACCAGGGGTAGAGAGGGAAGGGGGGAGAGGAGAAAGGAAGAGAAAAAGTGATCAGAGAAAGAACAGGGAAGGCAGGAATCAAGGTAGATGGTTGGGAAGGGCAGGAAAGAGGGAAAAGGGGAGGAAAGAAAATGAAAGCATGAGTCAGATCAGCATAACTGTAGTGAGATGGGTCTCTGGCAGTCTTGCCTAGCTAACTTGGGGTGACAGATGGAGACCTGAGATGGAAGGGCTACAAGGAGAGATCTGTCTCTAGAAGAGGAGGTTGCTTTGACTTCATATAGTCCAGAGCAAACAACTCATTGGCAAGCCTAGAGCAAGCCCAGGAGGAGTCCTGGAACAGGTGTTTAATCAAAAGAGCAAAAGAGAAGCCAGGCTAAGCTATGAGGCTATTGGGGGTTCCCAGCCAGCACACAGGAAACCAGAGGTGGTTAGGAACAGAATCTCAGCTTAACCTTGGTGTAGGGGAAGGGGATGATAATCACTAGGGAGTCACTTCAGTGCCACAATGGGGAGACTATAGCCACTGACAGTCAAGGTTCTCCTAAATAGGCAGATGGTGGCTGGAGCTGGCCAAGAGAATGTTATAGGTAAGAGTCAGCAGGTGCCTAGGAGAAATGTCCAAAGTCACTGAGAGGCCATACCTAGGATGCCTCCTTAGGGAAAGAAACACAGATTCTGTCAGTGAGTGATATAAGTAGAGTGAAACAGAGCAAGACCTACATGTCACTGACACAGACTCCAGGCCTGACCAGGGCTGAGAAAGGGGCTTGAGGCTTAAGGTCCTTCCGAGGTAGTCATGAAAGGAGGTTTTGGATGTGGCGGGTCTGGAGGGGCATGCTTGATCTCCAAAAGAATCCCCATCAGGATGCATGGGAGGATGGAATAGTATAGGGAAAGAGGCAAGGGAGGATGGAGAGATGGAGGAGGTGGAAGGAGGAGAGAGACTGAGATTGAAAGAGAAGCCCAGGCAGAGTGAGGCCCCACTGTGTCTGCCTTGGGGAGCCTGGGCAGTAGTCCTGCAGAGACAACACCCCTCCACCCTGCTAAAATCCCAGGCCAGCTCCAAGCAGCCTGCAAGAGGGAGGGAGGGAGGGAACAGGGAAGGCCAAAAAGTTCTGGCTGCTCTTTAGGATACCCTTTCGATGAAAGCCATCCCTGCCTCCCTTCTTGGGACATATGGGTGGGTCCATGTCACACCTACTTTTCATTAGAAGCTGTTGTCAGAGTGGAGGAGACCAAGGGGCAGAGGAAGGAGAAGAAAATGTATGTCCTGGGAAGGGTCACCACCTCAGATACTCAAAGTCCCAAAGAAGAGGTTTTCCAGAGCCTGGCTCTGGCCTTGCTCCTGGGGAGTAGTCAGCTCAGCCCAGAGCTGCATCCCCTTCAGGACAGCAACCCCGTAGAGGCTGCTGGCTGGAGCTGTGAGAGGAGAGGATGGGAGAGAGGAGAGGGCACCCCCCGCAAGCTGCCCACTCCCAGCTGTGGCAGGAGAGGAGTAGGGAAGGGAAGAGAGAGGGGGAGGCAGAGGGAGATTTGGAGGCTCAGGCTGGCCAGCAAAAGGGGAGGGCACTGGGAACAAAAGCTCACCTGAGGATTTGTTCCGCATCAGCCGGACCTCCCGTGCTTGGACACCATGGGACTGCAGCTGGCCACGGATCTGTTCGGGAAATACAGAAGAGGGATATGTTCAGCAAAGAAAGTGGCTGAGTATGTGAGGCCAGCTCAAGGCCTCTGAGCCTCAAGGGGTCATGAAAGAAACACATACACACACCCCACACACACCTGCATCCTCTACCTCTTTCAAAGATTTCTCCAGTAACAACAACTGCAGCCTACACTAGTATTCAGTCTCGCTTCCAGCTTTGGACTTGCAGAAACTGAGTCAAACAAAGACAGAAAACAGTACAGAATAAAGGATGGCAGCAAGATGACCCCCAGGGGCACAAAGACAACAGGAGAGCAAGTGAGGCAGCAAATCAGGAATGGTGGGCAGGGTGATCTGACAAGAGGCTTAGTAGCAGCCATGAAGCATAGAAGCTTGAATACAATTCGTGCCCATCACGAAGGAACTGCTCCCTCTCCTTGACTTGCACTAAAAGCTACCTATGGCACAAAGAGTAAACAGGGAAGGACAGCAGCCGGAGCCATTCCAGCCATGTCAGGAGAAATGAAAAGACAAATAGGCATGATGGTTGATCTGGAAAGCTTCCCGAGTGAAAGGAACCTGAGGGACACTAGAGAGGCAACTGAAGAGCCCAGGTGAGGCATTCTCTAGGCTGGCAGTACCTCTTTTGGTGAATGGGGAGTTTATGCCAGACACTTCAGTAAAAGTTTTGTGTTTCTGGGCATTTGTTCCCCATCAGGGTAAAAGACAAGAAATTAAGTCTTAAGCACACAGGTACACAGAAGACGAAAAGTCAAGATACATAAATCTTATCAAGATTCCAAACAATCAGGGAGGACTTAGGAAATATCAAGAACTTGGACTCTGGAGTCCAGCAGTCCAGGTTTAGACCCCAACTCTGCTCTGCCATTTGCTGGAACATGAAGCAAGTCACTTTGCTGATTGGGGCTATGTGGGACTGACTACAATGTATACCTTCCAGAAAGAGCCTCTGTGAGGATTCAATCAGCCTGGCATGTGGTCCACCCTACCATAAAACCACAGGCAATGTCAGCTATCAGCCCGATTTTAGAAGCCCTCACATTTCTTAGGTGGGATTACTACTGTTAGAAAATGGGTAGCTGGCAGGCTTTCAGGGAAGCACTGTATAGAGAACTGACTGGGGCTGAGGGTGGAGAGAGGTACAAAGACCAGGGAAGCTAATCTACTTTAGTAATACTCTTGAATGTGGCTTGCCATAAGACATCTGCGCGAGAAGGGAATGAGTGAAGAGAGGAAGATGGAAGGCAGAGAATGTCACAAAGGCAAACAGGTTGAGAAGCTATCAAAGAGCCACCTTATGGGTAGCTGCGGCCAGGGTGTCACTGCTGACAAAAGGGGAGGATATGGAAGTTCAGAAAAGCCCATGGACCCTAATATCTCACTCTCATGGGTTTCTGAGACCAAGAATACCCAACACTGGGCCTGGCCCTCCATCCACATATACAAAAGGGTGAAAGCCAATGGAATGTGCAGGAGAAATGTTCTTCTCTCACACCCACCAGCACCGGACACCCATGGCTACTGCCCCTGGGTCAAGTCAGCCTGTCTGCTGCCTTCTCCCTTCCAGACCAGGAACTGATGGGGCCATCCTGGAGGATGGACAGTGCTGGGGGACAGGAGCTGGTGAGGGAGAAGAGAGGAAAGGTGCTGTGGTTGGTGGCAAAGGATGGGTGGAGAGAAGCTGAGGGCCCTGGAGGAGACCCAGCCTGGCCTCCTGCTTTGCCTCCTGCCCAGGGCCATTGGGGGGGCACGTACGTCATCCTCAGTGGCTGCCTGTGGCAGCATCCTCAGCATGACGATGTTACTGGCCTTCTCCTCCTCCTCCTCCTCCTCTTCTTCTTCTTCTTCTTCTTCTTCTTCTTCTTCCCCTTCCCTTCCCCTTCCCCTTTCCCTCCTCCTCCTCTCCCTCCTCCTCTTTCTCTTCCTCCTTCTCTTCCTCCTTCTCCTCCTTCTCCCCCCTCCTCTCCCTCCTCTTCCTCTCCCTCCTCCTCCTCCTCCTCCTCTCCCTCCTCCTCCTNTCTTCTTCTTCTTCTTCTTCTTCTTCTTCTTCCCCTTCCCTTCCCCTTCCCCTTTCCCTCCTCCTCCTCTCCCTCCTCCTCTTTCTCTTCCTCCTCCTCCTCCTCCTCCTCCTCCTCCTCCTCCTCCCCTTGCTCGGTCCGATAGTCCTGGTCCCGATAGTCGCCGTCTCTGGGGAAGCCTGGCGGGCCAGTGGGACTGTGCCTGTGCCGCCGCCGCCGCCTACGCTGAGTCTCGGAGCCCGGGGAGGCCTCGTAGGAATCCTGGCCGACAGAATGAGATGAGAGACACCAGACGGGCAGTCAGTCTGGGTGGGCCTAGTGGCTGGCCGCTGGCTCTCTGAGACAGGCAGGCTCTGAAAGCCAGGGGTGGGCAGGCGGGCTCCGGTTAAAGGCTCAGGCTTTTTAAGGCTGCAAATGTTCCACAGGATATTTCTAGGAGCTGCCTTCAAGAACAGCAATATTGGTGTGGAGGAGGAACTCCCAAAGGCAGGCCGACAAAAACACTGCTTAAACCTCCTTGGGATAAACTAGCCTGGGGTCAGCAAACTAGACTTTGCCTTCAATGTCTTTTGCCAGCTCAGCTGGTATGTGTACAATTGCTTACTGTGGCACTGAAAAACACCCATCTCCTATAGTTTCCAGCTTAAGATTGGGCCCTGGAACCAAGCCATCAGTTTAGAAATAGTTTCAGATTTGGGCCAGAGGCAGCCAGCAGGAGTTCATGGGCCATTATGCTCCCCCTTGGTCCTTAGTCGTCAGGCCTGGAAAAGTATCTATTCACTATCAGTCTCCTTCACAAAGAGTGTGGTTGCTGAGTTCTTAATTCTTCAACCTACTAATTCCAGTACTAAGCAGGTCAGGCATGACCCTACACTCCTGACCTGCAGGGGACAGGTCCAGACAACTGAATGCCATGTTCCACACTTGTCAATGGTCCATTCACAAGGTCCACTGTACCCATGGAGACATTAAGAGATACCACACAATAGCAGGCAATGGAGAAGCCTGGATGCCTGTAAGCCCTGGCTAACCAAACAAACCTTGTAGTTTATCAGGGGAATCTTCAAATAGTCCCTTCAAATACCCAGAGGGTAGAAGATAGTTTAAATATAATTTCTCCACAGGGCTGGGCTTACAAAAGTGTACCCTCTCCATCCTACTAGACAGAGCGCTATCTGCCTACATGCTTTCATTAGATCTCCCTGGCCCTCTCAGACTGAAATTCCCTAAGGCAAGGGTGTTTCTAGCTCTCAGATGTGTTCTCTCATAGTGAGCATCGTGCCTTATCCTTTAGGCTGGAGGTAACTACCTACATGGGACTGACTTCCCTAAAGGTTCTTCCCTTCCTTTCTGTCTAGAAATTTTTGTCAAGACCAGAAACAGCCAGTGTTAGCCTCCCAGAGTTGTATGGATTGGTTGATAATTTTGCTCTCAGGTTATCCTCCCAACCCTAGATCCTGGGTCCCATAGAAGAGATCCTTTTGAGTTCCCTAAATTGGTGAGAGTAGGCAGTATAGAACTTGCAATGAACCAAAGGCCAAAACTGAACAACAGGGAAGAAGGGAAAGAAGTAGTGGCTAGGAGCCCTGAGAAATACAGAGTCAAGCAGTGTGAAAGCCAGGGAGACTCAACTCAGGAGAAGAGTCCTCAGAGAAGGGAGCAGGGACAGACCCTCCCCTAGGTGACGCAAAGCAACTGAGTAGTCCAAAGGCACAGGAGCAGAGAGCTACCTACACCTGGTGCTGCAGCCAGACACACAGGCCTTTCAGGAGCATTGCCCCCAAGGCCTGGCCTTGCCCTCACCTCTGCGCTTTGCTCTTCAGATGAGTCGTCATACTCATGCTTGCCCTCCTGACTGCCATACTCTCGTGGGTATGAACGGTAGTCCATGTCTCTATAATCATGGTCCCGGCTGCGGTTCTCTCCACCATCATCCTGTGAACGATCAGTGGCTCCATAGCGGCCAGTCCTGTCACCACGACCACCTCTAGAAGAAGGATGGGAATTAGAATACCATCTTTTCCAAAAGGCTCAAGATATGAAAGCTAACCCACAACCCTCTCTCTGGGGCTTCAGTCCCATTCCCCAGACTCTGAAAAGTCTCACTTCACTGTATGGGTTAACTACCACAGGCTCTTAAAGCCAACCCACTTATCTCCATTCCTTCCTAACCTCTAGTCCACATGTACAACAGGTGTAGTTTCCTGACTGAATTCTTCACCTCTACATAGGCTATATCTCTGCACCTCAAATTCCAAACATGAGTGTCTCTACAATAAAGTTAATCAACCCAACCATGCCATTTACTTTAGTCATTTCACCTAAATAAACACATAAAAACACCCAAATGTTCATCGAGATTCCACCAAGCCTACAGGGTAAGGTCTCTCTGCAGATCTATCTGTCTGCCCTCTGAAGTGACTCTACCTATTTCACAGCCATCTTGCTAGAACTGGCAGTTCTTCAGTTAAAATTTCTCCAACTGTGGAACTCTTATAATGGATCCGAGTTCTTGGTACTCAGATTGGGCAGCTGCTCATAACTGCCTATAAATCCAATTTCAGCATCTTCTTCTAGCTTCTGTATTCAAACGCACATACCCACATAGGGACACATACACATAATTAAAAATAAAAAAAAATTCTCTAACTACAGTTAACTATAAAACAATTACTTTAAAGTTGATTTAACTTATAAATCTTCGATGAGTTAAAAGATGGTAATCTTTTAATCTTATGGATATAGCTCAATAGTAGAGTGCTTGGCTAATATATGAAAATTGCTGGTTTCCATCTCAGACTGAGAAAAATTACCAGGTCTGTAGTCTCAGTTGCTCAAGGTGCTGAGACAAGAGGTTTGAGCCCAAGGCCATATAGTGAGACTCCCCCACCACACACATCTTAAGAAAATTGGGGTTGTAGATGTAGTAAAGTAGTGGTGTATAAGCCCTTCATGTAGAAAGTACTGCGTTCTTTTTCACACGTCAAAACAAACAAACAAATAAACAAACAACTTAACATTACTTAAAGGTGAGTTCTAGGAAATGATGGAACATGACTGCTGAACTACCTTATTTCTCAAAGCTTAACATAGTATATAGGAGTCAGTGGGTGATGATAACCAAATGTCTTATGGCAGGTATACCTATAATCACAGCACTTGAGAGGTGGAGGCAGGAAGATCAAGAATTCAAGGTTAGCCAAGGTACAAAATGAGTTTAAGGTTATATGAGACCCTGTTTTTTTTTTTTTTAAATACATGTTCATTTAAAAAGGAAATATGCTGCTATCTATGGCTATGTTTATGTTTATGGCTATGCTATGTATAGCTCAGTGGCAGACCACCTACGAGACCCTGGGTTTAAAATCTAGTATTGGAGGAAAAAAAATAAAGATGTAAAAAAAGAACATGGTCAAGCAAGAAGAATCAGGCCCATTAGAAGAATGCAATAAGATTCCACTCATGAAAAGTAATACATTAGAGTCTGTTATTGATACCACTCTTAGACTATATTATTCTGACACTAGCTAAAACAATTAAGTAAGTGGAAGGAAGAAAAGGCATTAAGAACCATAAAGGTGAGTCCCAGGATGTCCAGGGCAATACAGAGAAGCTGTTTTGAAAAGCTAGAAACCAAAATCAAAACAAGCAAAACAAAAACCTGTAAAGGTAAAATCACCATTATTTGTGGCCAATGAGAATAACCCTGCAAAGCCTAAATTAATCATGTTTTTTTAAAAAAAGGAAGAAAGATTACAAGTAATAAATCAGGAGCTGCAGGTATATAGTTCAATGACAACACAGTCAAGGCCTGAGCTAACTTCAGTACTCCCAAAATACTAACAGCAACGCTGATGATTAAAAACAACCATCAGGGGCTAGAGAGATGCCTCAGAGGTTAAGATTACTTTCTGCTCTTCTAGAGGACTCAAGTTCAATTCCCTGTATCCATGTTAGTCAGCTCACCCACAAGTAACTCTAGCTCCAGCAGATGTGATGCACACTTCTGGCTTCCAGATGCACACATGCAAGTATACACTCACAAAGACACACATAAATAAATCTAATAAAGATTCTGGCTATAAAATTAATATATAAAATACATTTTGCTTATATTCAAATAACCATTGTTTGGAAAACAGGAAGACAACTACCCGTGATTACATCTAAAATGTTAAATATTGGGCTAAAGAGATGGTTCAGCAGTTAAGAGCACTGACCATTCTTCCACAGGACCCTGGTTTGATTCCTATTACCCACAAAGTGGTTCATAACAGCCTGTAACTTCAGATCTGTGTGCACACAAGCAAACATACACACAAAAATGAAAAGAAATCTTTAAATAATTAAAATCTATGCACATGTAGGATCTTTTGACTATTCTTCACTTATATGAAGATTTACTTACGTACTTACTTACCTTTTCCTTTGTTTTGGGGTTTTCTTTTTTTGAGACAGGACTTCTATGTATAGCCCTGGTTGTCCTAGAACCCATTCTGTAGATCAGGCTGGCCTTGATCTCAGACATCTGACTGCCTCTATCTCCTAAGTGCTGGGATTAAAGGCATGAACTACTGCAACCTGATTATTTACTTTTTCTTGAGAGTTTTTTGGTATTTATTTCAGGCTGACTCAATTATGTAGCCAAGACTAGCTTGAAACTCAGGGTCCTTTCTATGCCTCTTAAATTCTGGGATTATGGGCATAGACTATCATGCCAGCTTGAATCAAAGATGTAAATGGAAGACATTATACCATAATAGAAAAAGTTCAAGGGCCAGATGTAGCGTCACATGCCTATAATCCCAGGTTAAAGCAGGAGGATCCTAATTTTGATGCCAGCTTGGGATATGTTTTAAAGAAAAAAAGCATAGGGGGTAAGGTGGAGTAAGAGAGATGGCTTAGCAGGTAAAGGTGCTTACTACTCACCAATGTAAGCCTAACAATTTGAGTTCAATTCCCAGAATCTACAAAGAAGGTGGATGGATAGAACCAATGCCACAAAGCTGTCCTCTGACCACCTTACACCAGTAACAAATAAATGACTAAAGCCCCATGGTACAGCATGCACCATGGTGCTATGTAAAAAGCCCTGGCTCAAATCAGAAAAAGGAAAAATTTTACAAGATGACATACTGATATGAGAAAATTGGTGAAATCCCAATAAAACCTGTTATTTACTTGACTTAATGCCATGGTCCTCTAAGTATTAGGGGAAACTGGGCATGCATGGGTTCTTTTATCTTTCAACTTTCCTGTAAATCAAAACATGCTTCAAAGTAAGTTTAACTTTATCAAGATTAGAAACTTCCAGATCAATGGACACTAAAGATGAAAAGAATGTTCTCCCATTCTGGGGAATTTCTTTTCATCTTTTACTTAGAGGACCATGGCATTAAGTCACTGCTTTTTGTTTTTGTTTTTTTTCAAGACAGGGTTTCTCTGTATCACCCTGGCTGTCCTGGAACTCACTTTGTAGACCAGGCTGTCCTTGAACTCAGAAATCCACCTGCCTCTGCCTCCCGAGTGCTGGGATTAAAGGCGTGCGCCACCACACCTGGCTTAGCAGGAACTGTTTCTAAATCATTGAGCCATCTGTAGTATGTCTTGCTTGAAGGATGCCAAAGTCACCTTTGGCCTGTGAAAGGTTCTTTTGTTTGGTTGTATTTTTTTGAGACAGGGTTTCTCTGTGTAGCCATAGCTATACTCGAACTCAGAATTCTGTCTGCTTCTGCTTCCCAAGTGCTGGGATTCAAGGCATGCAACATCACACCACCAACACCTACCTTGTTTAAGGTTTTTAATATATAGAATTTTCTCTTTATAGTTATTTTCTCCTTTTAAGAATTGTAGTGGTTTTATTTGATGTGATCTTTTAATTAGACTTAAAAGTTTTGGGGTTTGTTTTGTTGAGAAGCAATAACAAAAGTGGTAAGTTCTTCTGATTATCAAGTAGCAGTGGTATGACTTATATCTGGTGATGTTGACCTTCATCATGTGGTTAAGGTGATATCTTTTCATTCTTCTCACCCACATATGTTTTCGGGGGCTAGGGAATGTAGCTCAGTTGGTAGGGTTCTTGTGTACATGTATGAAGCGCTCAGTTTGATCCCTGTGTAAGAACCAGGCATGGTGGTACTTGTCTGTAAGCTCAGCAATTGGGAGGCAGAGGCAGACAACCAGAAGATGATCCTTGGCTACATAGGGAGTTTGAGGCTATCCTGGGCTAGAGACCTTATTTCAAAAAGAAATTTCTATTTTTCTTTTCTCCATACTCTACCATTGAATTTAGAGGAAAGTCACTAAAACTACCTCACACTCAAGAGAAGAATTAGCTGTTTCCTGATGAGAAAAAATATTTATCCTATTTGGAATGTTTCTACCCCCCCCCCAACACTTCCTTTGTTTTCCTTCTTTTGAGACAGGGTCTTACTATGCAGTCCCAACTGACCTGGAATTCACTATGCCAACCACGTTGGCCTCAAACTCAGAGATTTACATACCTCTGCCTCCTAAGTGCTAGAATTAAAGGCATATGCCATCATGTCTGGCCTTCTATAAGAAAGACTGTGGCAGAGACTTTTGATAATATAATACTTTTGTGGTTTTTAAAAAATAATTTTATACATACATACAATGCATCTTGATCATATTCATCCTCCACTTCTCTGTAACTCCTCCCAGACCCACATAATCCTTCCCAATTTCATGTCCTCTTTTTTGTTGTTTAAATAGCCCATTGGTTCCATTTTGTACTGCCTGTATACTTATAGGGCCATCCACTGGAGAATGGTCAGCCTATCAGAGGCCACACCTTTAAGGAAAATAGACTCTTCTTCGTTCCCAAGAAGTTGTTAACTGTCAATAGTTCCTCGGCTAACCCCAAGCCAGGACATTTTTAACACAGAAGATTTTAAAAGTCTGTCTTTGCCAGGTGGTGGTAGAGCACACCTTTAATCCTAAAACTTTGAAGACAGAGGCAGGCAGATCTCTGTATAGAGGAGACCAGGACAGCCATGGCTACATAGACTCTGCTTCAAAAAAACAAAAACAAAGAAACAACAATAAAATGAAGTCTCCAGCTGGAGAGATGGCTCAGTGGTTTTAAGAGCACTGACTGTTCTTGTGAAGGTCCCGAGCTCAATTCCCAGCAACCACATGGTGGCTCACAACCATCCATAATGAGAGCTGACACCCTATTCTGGAGTGTCTGATGACAGCTACTGTGTATTTACATATAGTAAATAAATAAATCTTTAAAAATAAAATAAAACAAAGTCTCCTATGGCCAAGAGACCAAATCCCTGAGAGCTAAAAAAAAAAAAAAAAAAAAAAGAGCAGTTAATAGTACTTGTTGCCCTTTCAGAGGACCTAGGATCGATTCCCAGTACTACATGGAATAACCATAACCATTGAATAACCAATTACATGGAATAATCATAACCACTTGCAACTTCAATTCCAAGGGATTTTATGTCCACATTCAGTGTCTGCAGGTACCAGGCACATACATGGTGCAAAGACATGTATGCAGGTAAAAAACTCATACACATTAACTGTTTTTGAAAAAGAGAACAAACCAGAAGTTGTAAAATGAAAAACAAAACAGCACAACAACAAACCCCAATGGGACTATATGACTTAGTCAAAGTTAAAAATAGCTAACATGTAAAAAAAAAAATGAACTTGGAAATAGGCACGTGATGGGAGAGTGTGGTAAATGACAGAACCTAATTGATAGAGAGGTACTGACTGTAAAATTCTTTCAACTTGTTATATGCTTAAATTTTCATAATAAAATGCTGAAAAACAAAGAATCAGCTGGGCATGGTGCATGCTTATGATATATGTATACTTGAGGAAGGAGCTCAGTCAGTAAAGTGCTTACTGAATAAGCCTAAGGACCTGTGTTTGATATCCAACACCACTATAACAAACCAGGCAGGTGAGGCAGATATAAAAGGATCTCTAGCTATTTGCTGGGTGTGGTAGCAGAGGCAGGCCTATCTGTGAGTTGAGGTCAGTCTGGTCTACATAGTGAGTTCCAAGACAGTCAGAGGTATGTGGAAAGAGGCCATGCTTCAACAAATGAACAAACCAAGCAAGCAAGCAACCAAACAACCAACCTACCCCAAAAAGTAAAGGCACCTGCCACCAAGCCAGACGACCCGAGTTCAATCTTCAGAACCCATATGGTAGGAGAGAATAGATTCCTGCAAGTTGTTTCTGGACATGTGTGTCATGGCACATGCACACACAAATATTAGGAACAAAAACAAGGTAGGAGGTTCCTGAGAAATAATGTTCAAAGTTGACCTCTAGCTTACACACGCACACATATGTATTGGCACATACAATTGCCCATGTACACATGTAAACATGCACCAAAGGCTGGAGCATAGCAAGTGGTGGAGCTCTCTGGGTTCTCTCCCCAGAACAAACAAGGACCATAGATGCCTCTGAAAGTAAGTTCCACTAAGTTTTAAGGTTAGATAACTTTTAAGAAATAATTTATTTAATTTTATGTGTATTTATGTTTTTGTCTGCATTCATGTCTGGGTAAGGGTGTCAGATACCAGACAGCTGTGAGCTATCATGTGGGTGATGGGAATTAACCCTGGTTCTCCCAGAGAGCAGCCAGTGCTCTCAATCACTGAGCCATGTCTCCAGCCCCATAACTTTTTTTTCTTGTTTTTTAGACAGGGTTTCTCTGTATAGCTCTGGCTGTCCTAGAACTCACTCTGTAGACCAGGCTGGTCTTGAACTCAGAAACCCGCCTGCCTCTGCCTCCCTGCCTCCCAAATGCTGGGATTAAAGGCGTGGGTCACCACTGCCCAACTCATAACTTTTTTTTTTCAAGACAAGATCTCATCATCTAACTTGAGCTAGCCTGGAATTCAGAGATCTGCCTGCCTGTCTCAGAAGTGCTAGGATTAAAGGCATGCATTATCACAACAGTGACTTTTCTACAAACTTCTTCAAAAACAGCAAAGGCTGCCTAATTTATACCATGAGGCCATCTCAATCCAATCCAGATAAATATAACACAAATACAAAATAACCAAACCAATACAATTACCAACTAAACTTAGCAGTTTTAAAATAACAACAACGCTGGTGAGAGCATGGCCAACAGGAAGTCTTCCTAGGTTGAGTCTGAGAATGTAAACTAGTCTAGCTACAATGTAACACTGTATGGAGGCGCCTCACAAACACTAAAATAGAACCCTCCCAGGTCTAGCTTTATCATTACCTAAAGGACTCCAAGTCAACAAATCACAGACACTTACACATCAATGTTTATTGCAGACCATTTACAACAGCTAACTTATGAAACCAATCCAGGTGTCCAACAACAAAGGAACGGGTAAGGAAATTGTGCTATATAAACAGAATGACATTTTTATCCAGCTGCAAAGAATAGAATTGGACCTTTTTCAAAAAATGGATGCAACTGGGTTAGTCATATTAAGTAAATCAAGCCGATTTCAGATAAACATCATTCCTTTTCTGTGGTTCCTATACTTTATATAGATACATAAAATTATATGTATTTAATAAGAAAGTAGAAGCAAAACTGTCTAAGGGAATAAAATAGACTAACACAAAAGGTGAAAAGGGGGGAGGGCAGAGAATATGCTCAACATATATTATATGCCTGTATTAGAATGCCCTTATGTGGGGCTGGTGAGATGACTCAGCGGGTAAGAGCACCCGACTACTCTTCCAAAGGTCCAGAGTTCAAATCCCAGCAACCACATGGTGGCTCACAACCATCCGTAACAAGATCTGACGCCCTCTTCTGGAGTGTCTGAAGACAGCTACAGTGTACTTACATATAATAAATAAATAAAATCTTAAAAAAAAAAAAAGAATGCCCTTATGTAACAGTACCATTAACAATGAATACACACAATAATTTTGTTTTTAAGAATAAAAAAACCCAGGCCGGGCGTGGTGGCGCACTCCTTTAATCCCAGCACTCGGGAGGCAGGTGGATTTCTGAGTTCGAGGCCAGCCTGGTCTACCAAGTGAGTTCCAGGATATCCAGGGCTACACAGAAAAACCAAAAAAAAAAAAAAACAGGTCGGGTGGGCGTTCTGGAGGCAGAGGTGGGTGGATGTCTGTGAGTTCCAAAAAAAGCTAGAGTTAAAAGAGACCCTGTCTCAAAAAACAAAACAATACTCAGTAAAGGAAGGCGTGGGTTGGTTGAGGGGGAGCAGGGAATGAAATGGCTGTTGCATTTTTTTTTAAACTCACAGCTATGATCACTTGAGCAACATGTCATGATTGGGCCCATCACACCGTTACAGGAGTGGAGCTACTCATGGGTTCTTATCCCTCTGCGAAGGTTAGAGGCAGTTAATAGTTGATGGTGGGAGAGAGATTTTTTTCCAGTGGTATAGTCACTGGCAAGGTGCCAATGCTCCAGTAAACAACCCTAATGAAAAGTACTGGGGGAAGGCACAAGATGGTTCAGTGGGTAAAGACACTTATTGCCAAGGAAGAACTGAGTCTCCAAAGTTGTCCTCTGACCTCCACACTTATGCCCCCCCAAAATAAATAAATGTAGTTTTTAAATATGTGAAAATATAAAGACAGTACAGTTGAGACAAGGCAGGAGATTAGCAGGAATAGAGTAGGCAGGGGACAAGAGGAGTGAATATGAAGTATAAAGTACATGAAGCCCATTGTTACATAAAATATATGCTAATAAACATTAAAAAGAAGACAAACACTGAATATTTCAGATTTAAAGAAGACTGAAAATACATATTAGCTCAATGTACTGCTCAATTCTGTTTAGTTGGTCCTCTTGAGACAATTCTCACAACATAGCCCAAACTGTTCTGAAACTCAGGATCCTCCTGCCTCAGTGTCTGGACAGTGGGATAATAGGATTCAACACTTCAAGCCCCAAGTTTTCTTGCCTTATTAAGAGCTATATTTCAAGAATTCCTGCATACATTATACTCAATAGAAAAATTCTGACTGGGCAGGGTGGCACACACCTTTAATCTCAGCACTTGAGAAACAAAGGCAGGCAGATTTCTATGTATTCAAGGTCAGCCTGGCCTTTATAGTGAGTTCCAGACCAGTCAAAGACTGGTGAGACCTTGTCTTATATTTTTGGTTGTGAGCCTAGTCTTTAATTGCTGAGCCATCTCTTCAGCCAGAGACCTTGTCTTAAAAAATTTTTTTAAAGCAAAGAAAAGGAAAAAAAGGGGGGAAAAGGAGGCATTTTGAACATGTCCCTTTAAGACTAGGGACAGTCGTCTATTTCATTTGACACCCACTACTCTCCTCTCTCTTCCCTGCTTCCCCTCCACACTTTACTGGTAATGGAACCCAGGGTCTTGTACATGCTAAGCATACATTCTACCTCTGAGTTATACCCACAGACAGCCCTCAATACTCAATATTCTTTTGCCTTGTTCTGTTTTATAGGAAGCAGGGTCTTCAGCAGGCTTGGAACTCATTATGTAGTAATTTGAATACCTACCCATTCTGTTTCCATCTCCTGAGGGCTAGTATTACAGGCCATGTGCTACCATACCTAATATCCTTATTTATAAAAAAGCCATGTGTGAGCCAGATGTGGTGGCATATGCTTTTAATCCCAGCATTCGGGAAACAGAGGCAGGCAAGATCTGAGTTGGAGGCGAGCCTATTCTACAAAGTGAGTTCCAGGACAGCCAGGTCTATTACACTGAGAAACTGTCTCAAAAAACAAAAACCCATGTGTATATGGCTTGAGAGATGGCTGTCAGTAAAGCTCTTGCCTCTAAAGCATAAGGACCTAAGTTCAGATCCCCAGAATCTATAGTACAGTATAGTTTCTCTAAGAAATGATGTCTAGGGCTGGTGAGATGGCTCAGTGGGTAAGAGCACCTGACTGCTCTTCCAAAGGTCCTGAGTTCAAATCCCAGCAACCACATGGTGGCTCATAACCATCCGTAACAAGATCTGATGCCCTCTTCT